>NC_139922.1:24735745-24958698 GCF_963514095.1 Eutrigla gurnardus | reverse complement strand
CCTCCCCCCCTTCGCCTGCAAACTATCGTCCTCTCCAGACGGAGCAGGGAGACATGTCAGAGTGAGCGCAAGTTTAGAAAGGAGCAACAGTTGTGAGTAGGAGATGAGCGAGTGAGCCTCCTCCTCCTCCTCCTCAGAGAGGAGAACACCTGCTGACGGGAGAGGAGGTCCTGAGGGAGGAGACGCCGCGGCAGCAGGAGGTACGCCGCCGCTTCTCTCTCCTACTTTATCAGCTTTCAAATGGCCGAGAGTCTCTGCTGCGGCTGATCTGAGGTCATCAGTTATGGACTGATCTGTGTGTGTGTGTGTGTGTGTGTGTGTGTGTGTGTGTGTGTCAGTTCTGCTCTACTTCACTGTGTGTCAGTTCCTGTTGGTCAGAGCAGCTTTGTTAATGTGTGTGTTGCTCCACTTTGCTCCTCGCATTAGTTTTGAGGCCATGTTGTCCTCACACTTGTTTGTAGCAGCTTTAACTGTTTTTTTTTATCATATATATATGTGTGTGTGTATGTGTGTGTGTGTGTGTGTGTGTGTGTGTGTGTGTGTATTGCTTCCGGTTTGCCAAACATGTGGGAGTGTGTTATAGCTGCGCAACACTGAGGTCAGTCAGGAGAGAGAGAGGGAGGTTTTGGATCTGTTAGTGGAATTAGTTTTCCTTTTATTTGTGGTCCTTCTGTAAAAAGCTGTCTCCAAACATCATGTTGGTTGTTTAGAGGACAATAACATCTCATTTAATGTGATGAACAAGTGACATAATAAGTAGACTGAATACTGAGGATTGGATTGATACAAATATCTAGTTTACCACAGCTGGAAGGTGCTGGAAAAGCATGGAAATGCACCTTGAAATGCTTGAAAAGTGCTTGAATTTGACTTTGGAGAAGGTGGAGGGACCCTGATGTGAGTCCTGGTGTCGCGGGGGTTCAACTGATTTACACTGTTTTCACACTGAATGTAAAGCGAAATTGTCCTGGATTTTATACAAAGTTGATGCAAATAACGCAGATAAATCAAGTTCACATCATTTGCTTATTTTTTAAATCTCGTGACTCTGAGTCTCTAAATCCTCTCAGCGTTGAGATCGTCATCCTGAATCCTAAATGGATGCACCACTTATGGTCTCCCAGGTCTGTGGTCCCCCCAGAGGTCTAGATAGTAGCTCACTTGAGTTCAGAGACCAGACCAGACTATGTGGAGAAACCGGAGACTGTCTGTGGTTGTGGGTTTAAAAACAGACACATTCATGTTCATCATGCATCATCATGTTTGGTGAAAGGTCACCAAGGTCTTTAGGGTTCATCCTCTGGAGAACAAGTTGCCCCGTCGGGAGTTGTAGACCAACTCATATTAATCTACATTATAGTCTGTATTTAAAAGATTTAACTTTTGGAAAACATTCAGGGAGATTCAGTGAAATGTTAGGATGTCCCACCGCCTCACGAGACGCCTGAATGTTACGCAGACATAAAAAGAGCCTCTTAGACTTTAGTTTAGTTTCTAGAGAAGTTCAGACTGTCGTCCTCCAACGCCGGCCGAGGTACAGGTAAAGAAAACACCTGCAGACGCTTAACGAGCATCAGGAATGTGTTGCACTCAAGTGTGTGTGTGTGTGTGTGTGCTGCAGTGGTCAATGTTGGCGGGAACTCTGTTGACAGCAACTATAACCAGGTTCCCACCATCTATCATACACACACACACACACACACACACACACACACACAGGGTAAATAAGGCTGATGGCTACTTTGCGACCGCTGGAATGTAAACATTCACTGACCCAGACTCTTCAAATATTAACACACACACATAAACACTCTCAGCTGTTGGAAGATTTTATTTTCATATAATAAATTATTATTGCTAAACGTTCGTCGGAAACCGTTAAACTAAGACCACGTTAATATTCATAAAATATACACAGATGATTTCTAAATGAGGAGCTTGTGTCTGTCAGCAGTCTCATTCATTTTTAAAACATTTAAACAGATTGAACAGATCTTTTTAACTTGAAATTAAGTTTAAATCGCATTTCCCCCCCAAAATTGTTGTATTTACATAACATTAAAGGTTTTCTTTTTTAACCTAACATTACATTTCTTCTTTTAATTCGATGTTAAATATAACATTGTTTAATCAAACATTATCATTATTTTACCTTAAATTATTACTGATGTTGCCTTTTTTCAGCTCATTATTACAGAATATTTTTAATATAACACAATGTTTTTTTTGTTCTTTTTACCCTACATCACATTAACATGTTTGTGTGATATTTTTAAAATCTGGTAAATTAAAATATAGATATATATCAATAATAAAACATATTCATCATTATCCGTCCCGTAATTTACAGATTCTGTAGACAAAACTCACCGGCCCTTTATACGTTATTTGTTAAATTATTAAATAAATTATTCATATTAAAAATATAAAACAGGAACAAGAACTAAATCTGATAGAAACTGGACCGTCTCTTCATATTTCATCAGTAGTAGTTAACAGTTTGTAAAAAAAATGAATCAAAATAAAACAAGCCCTTATTAATCTCGTCTGGTGCAAACTCCATGTATTTAGTGAAATAAAGTGTGAAAGTGTTTTAACCACAGAAACCTAAAAGGACAAACATGTCCGCTAAACACTGAATTAGGTAACATCAGCTCAGTTCATCTACATTCTTTTCAGAGAGAAATATATTCAAAATAAAAAAGGAGATAAAGTGCATAAAACCAGTAGGCAGTTCATGATGCATTTAAAATAAGTTGTTTATTAAATTATTAAATGATACTTGATGCCTTCAATGTTCAGGGTTTCTAACGTTCTGACCCTGTTCATGCATGTAAATATAATGCAGTCCAGTGCACCTCGAACTATGATAAATATGGAAGCCCATAGGGGACTTTATTCAAATGATAATGCAAACTTGAAAAAAGTGTTATTTCACAATAAGCATTATCATTTTATTTGAGTAGAACTGAAAATGCATTTCACGTCCTCGTACGGACATTCTGAGACCGTAATAACATGGAAATGGTTTAATTTTCTAAATCACTTCCCACACAAATTAAAATGAAAAATAAACACTGTAGCATAATTGTCCAGTGTGGAAATATGAAATGCAAATTGGGTTATTGCATTTTAGTTTCTAGTTTTAATCAAGTTATGCATAAGTATGTGGAAAATATAACGCTAATGTGGAGTTTGATTTTCAAGTTTGCATTTAAATAAAAATAATAATAAAAGCCCTTATGGACTTCCATACTAATTATTGAAATTATACAATTATTTTCTGTCTCTCTCTCTCTCTCTCTCTCTCTCTCTCTCTCTCTCTCTCTCTCTCTCTCTCTCTCTATATATATATATATATATATATATATATATATATATATAATTACATATATAATTACATTACACTAGTTTATACAACGTCACTAAACACCAGAGATGTAGCTCAGCCGTCCCCAGAACAGACATTTGTAATGACACTGATAAAATCTGGCCCGTTTCCATGGTGATCAGAGTAACGTTGAACATAAAGACCCGTGGGTTTGATTCCATCTCAGTCCACTAACGAGCAGCTGGACACACAATGACATCATCACAGAGCATCAGCTGACCCCAGCTCGGTCCGGGGGTCGATACCATGGCAACGCAGTCGGGTGACCTTTGAACTTGTTGCAGCCTGGAGCCTGCAGGGCGGGCACACACACACACACACACACACACACACACACACACACACACACACACACACACACACACACACACATACACACATACTCACACTCTCTCTCTCTCTCTCGCACACACACACACACACACATACTCACACACACACATACTCACACTCTCTCTCTCTCTCTCGCACACACACACATACTCACACTCTCTCTCTCTCTCTTACACACACACATCCTCACACTCTCTCTCTCTCTCTCTCTCTTACACACACATACACACACGCTGTCACTTTTACTTTTTCTTTGCTATTTTCTTCTTTTTCTTCTTCTACTGATTAATTTAGAAAGCCAGTGGTTTGAAGTGTGTGTGTGTGTGTGTGTGTGTGTGTGTGTGTGTGTGTGTGTGTGTGTGTGTGTGTGTGTGTGTGTGTGTGTGTGTGTGTGTGTGTGTGTGTGTGTGTGTGTGTGTGTGTGTGTGTTGGGTCAATGGGGTCACATGTACAGATGTAAAGAACAGCAGGGTCTCTTCTGTTCTATAGAAAGGCATTTTTTTTTCTCTCTCTCTCTCTCACACACACATACACACACACTGTACTGAAGCAGTGGAGTGTGTGTGTGTGTGTGTGTGTGTGTGTGTGTGTGTGTGTGTGTGTGTGTTAATAGATTTAACTGAATGACACACATTTGTCTGGACACATTGCGGAGGCTTTGATCTGTAAGTAACAACTTGAAGGATAACGTCATTAAAGTTGGTCCAGATAAACATAATCCGGCATCTTCCATGAAAGCTCCACTCTGTTCATGCTCCTTAGATGATGAACCCTGATTCTTCAACGTGTCCGATACTTAAGCTCCAGACTCCGACGCTCTCTGTTCCCCTGAACGCACCGCAGCATTTCCTCTGCTGGGACTTCACAGCCTCATAAATCTGCAGCTCTTTAATTGTCCTTTGTCACTTTGTTGGAGTTAGACAGAAGGTCAGTCAGCTGGTTCTTATTCATCCGAGAGCAGCTCTGATTGGTGTTCGCCCTCCAGTTATGAAATGCCCCGCCACCCCTTCCCCGCTGTAGCAGAATTGATGAAATCGGTAATGGTTACAGACGATGGTTGGAGCGTTGACCTTCAGAGAGACTCGGAGAGGAACGGAGAGAGAGTTCTAGTTGGAAGGACTCGGACGTGTTTAGTTTTAAAGTTGGTCGGAGATGTTTGAATCTGTGATGTTGCAATTTACTGCAAACCCTCAACGTCGCATTTCAAACCAGAAACCAAACGCATGCAGAAGACTACATCCTCCAACAACTCACCGGTCCAGTTTCTGTGCTGCATCTGCTCAAGCCCCGCTGAGCTAAGCTAACTAAGCTAAGCAGTGGGGAGTTTGGGGTAGAATACATCTTTTTAAACGTCCGTGACAGCGGGGTTATAAATGGCTCCCTTAAAGATTGACAAAATGACATGCAGATGTTCTTCGGTCATTCCGTCCTCTAAAGGGGGCTAGCTATGTTTCTAACTAGCTAACCAGCTACCTAACTAGCTAACTAGCTACATTCCTACTTACCTAACTAGCTCGAGCTATCTCACTAACTACCTAACTAGCAACCCAGCTAACTAACAAGCAAACTAGCTGTATATCTAAGCTACCTAACTAGCATACATCCACTTTAGGCAACGAAACAACCGTTAATATTAGAGAGAACTGCTGTCCCATCAGGTTTTACTTCTCTCACCCATCCTTTCCTCCTCGGCTCGCTGCATCAATTATACATCTTGGTGAACGTCCTCATCAACTCCAGAAACACCAGTGAATTCACGTTCCTGCCCGTTTTAGTTAACACAATCTCATCGGACATCGACGCTCACTTTGTGCTCTGGTTTGGCGTCATGCTTCTCGTTTTTGTCGTGTTTTCCGGCAGCTGGTATCACTGAGTGTGTAGTTGAGCTGAAGAGCAGAGCTGCTGAATAAAACAGCGCCCGCCTGTCGGACACGATGTCATGATGCCCCGCCGGACACCACGCACACAACGAGCAGGAGAGAGAGAATTCAACTCTGGAGCACCGTCTCCGGGAGAGGCTCTGATGAGGTTGCTCTGTGTGTGTGTGTGTGTGTGTGATTCAGACCGTCAGAAAAGGCTGAGACAGACGGCAGCAGGACGTGAAGCGTGTTTCAGACGAAGGTCACAGATGATTTTCGTGTCCTGTGGGGAACACTGTTGGTGGTTGAGATGGTTCATGGTTACCACGGTCACCGGAGACTGACACCATCCCAAAATACTCCACCTACTTTCACAGAACAGGAACACACCTGATACTGTCCAGTACTGGTCGTATAACGGCCACTTGAATCATCTCTAATCTAGATTGTCTTAGATTTGACTGCTGCTCAACAATTTACATATCAATACAGGTTTATTGTTTACTCTGTATCAATTAAATCACTGGTGACCTGATATTTTTGTTTGTGTTATATTCCTAATTTCCTTTGCTGAGTCACCTCGGTACAAATAATTTGTTTTAAATGCCTTGAAATGTACAAACAAAACAAAAGTAATTGGATCTAACAGGACGTTAACATCGGTCTCCTGGTTGAAATCCTGTGTTTCGTTAGCCTAAAGCTAACGTATGTTTCGTTGCCTAAAGCTAACGTATGTTTCGTTGCTTGAAGATAAAGTGAATGTGTTGCCTAAAGCTAACGGTTGTTTCGTTGCTTGAAGATAAAGTGAATGTGTTGCCTAAAGCTAACGGTTGTTTCGTTGCTTGAAGATAAAGTGAATGTGTTGCCTAAAGCTAACGGTTGTTTTGTTGCCTAAAGCTAATGGTTGTTTTGTTGCCCAAAGCTAACATAAGTTTCGTAGACTGGAGATAAAATTAATTTGTTGCATAAAGCTAACGGTTGTTTCGTTGCCTGGAGATGAAGTAAACGTGTTGCCTAAAGCTAACGGTTGTTTCGTTGCCTGAAGCTAACAGGGTTTTTTTTTGTGGTGTAATGTCACGAATGATACTTTGAATTAAAACACATTTTGTTGCTGTGAATCAGTAGATTTACATTCGGGACTATTTCACAGACTACTGGTTGCTTTGGAGGTTTGAGGTGGAGCTCAGTCTGTAGAGTCGAACTCAGTGGTGGACTGGCCCTTTAAAGCCCATCAGTCACCATGGAGATGAGGTTTAAACAGGAGAGAGGAGACGAGAGGAGGAACAATGACGGAGGAGACGAGAGGAGGAGACGAGAGGAGGACAGGCCTTTCACTGAAGCATGAAATGAGAATTGGAAGATTTTTACTGGTGGAAAACACACACAGTAACGCACACACACACACACACACAGTAACACACCTTCCTCAACGTCACCCAGGTAGATTCCTGAACCGAAGCAGACAGCGAGCGTTTAGGTTTAGGTCCGGCGGGTTAGAAACGTTTAAAACACAGGAAACAAACACACACTGTGTAAAAATAATAATAATTATTATAATATAAAACTGTAGAGAAGTTCCCAGAGTTCTGCAGCCGAGAGGAAAACCAGATTAAGGTGTTTATGTCGGAACCTGGAACTGAGGTCTGGAGATCAGGTTCAAGTTCAAGTCCTCAACCCTGCCTGAAGACCTCCAATGTGTGGTCTTTATTATCCTCGCCTAGCAACACACGCACACACACACACACACACACACACACACACACACACTGAACATACACTGAACACACACACTGACCACCAGCCCAGCTAATTGGAGATGTTGTATCACCTCCCTCGTGTCTCTTGCTCTTTCTCTTTCTTTCACATTCACACTCTCTCTCGCTCTCTCTCTCTCTCTCACACACACACACACACTGAACACACACACACACACACACGCAGCAACCCAGTGGGAATTGGCAGCTCGAAGCGAATTGAGAGAAGGCAGAAAGTCATTACTTCTCTCACTAGAGTGTGTGTGTTTGTGTGTGTGTGTGTGTGCGTGTGTGTGTGTGTGTAATCCCACCATCAGTATGCCGGTCATGCTTTGCAACAGAGGGAAGGAAATTGAAGAGAGAGAGAAAGAGAGTAGGGGAGAGCAAAAGGAGGAGGGAGGCGACAATCCAACATGGAGTTCTTTTGATTACAGATGGTAAATGTGCCTTCAGTCACCTCCTCCTCCTCTTCATCGCCTCCTTCTCACTCGAGGGATTTGAGGAGGACGTGAGGAGAATCTCTGACCAGGCGTGTCTGTGTGTGTGTGTCTCTCTCTCTGTGTATGTGTGTGTGTGTCTCTCTGTGTGTGTGTGTGTGTGTGTGTGTATTACAGTGTGCCGTGGGGTTTTGCCATCGGAGGTCACGGAGGTCGAAGTTAAATCTGAAAATCCCGTGATGTCCCTGAAGCAGCTGTGTTGTTGTTGTTGTTTGGTGAATGTCTCGGTTTCCCGTCCTCACCTTCGGAGACGGAGGACAGAGTTGCTTTCGGGATGTTGGCATTAAGTTGGAGGATTTCTCTATCAACGGTTGCCGACTCTTGATGTCGACACAGCACGCTCTACCTCTCTCTTACAAACACACGACTTTCACTCAGGATTTTTTTTTATCTCTTTCATGTCATGTCACACGATGTTGCGTCAGTCGTGGTTACGTTAACCACGTGTTAATTCGTCAACACCGTTTCACGTTAAACGCGCGTTAATGGAGACGTTGGTTGACGGTTGACCGTCTCCGTTTCTCTCTGCAGGAGAATTCGGCGGGAGACTCTGCAGGTAGACCTCTTCCTGTTCAGACTTACGTTTAAATCATGAAATCGTGAGTTAACATACTCATAAATGTATGAATGGACTTCAACGTGAACCAGAGACCACGACGTTGTTATCTCTGGGGATAAATAACAACGTCTTTCCTAAGATGAAGAAAGCGTACTGCTTCCTGAAGATGTTGGGTCCTGACATTGAAGGTGTGGTGTGTTATATGTGTGTGTGTCTGTTGTGTGTGATGCTCAGTGTTAGTGCTTGTTGTGACCCACTAACAGCAGCCTCACATTCCTGATTAATGATGCAGGTCGGACCCAAACAATGAAAACACACACTTCACTTCGACACGTCGACACACACAACACAAACGCACACATGAAGGCGTCACCTCCAAACAAGGGGGGGGACGTGGTGCGTTCAAGGACGTCCTTTTCCTTCGTTCATGTGCGTCTCCTCAGTCTGTGAAGCGTCTCGGAGGATAAACGAGTATTCGCTTTGACACAGACACAACTTCGTACTTCAGCAACTAATCATTTCGTTCTTCGGACCGCGACCGAACTTTCCACCGAAACGTCTTGATATCTGCCAGACGATGAAACTGCATTGTCAGCTACTTTTTCAGGGAAACTCCGTTTGTTTTTGACGGAATCCGGAATACATTTAATCAACGTAGAGAGGTTTTGTAGCGTAACTAGATGTAATCTTCACCACTAGACCCGACTAAATCCTGCGTCTAGTGGTGAAGATTACATCAGCGTCACATTAAAACGTCAGGATGAGAGGGGAAGACGACTTTTCTGCGGTTGGACTGTGTCTCTGTGTGGTTGCCGTGGACGACGGAGACGATCGGAGCCGAAACGGTTAAAAAGACTTCGAAGAGTTTCAGGCTGAACTCTGTAACCTCCTCAGAAAACACAGTTTGTTTCCCTGCAGATGATTCTGGTTCAGATCCAGATGACCTGCACGCCTCCACATTCCTGTGTGTGTGTGTGTGTGTGTGTGTGTGTGTGTGTGTGTGTGTGTGTGTGTGTGTGTGTGTGTGTTTCCCACATGTGTTTCTGATCACCGAGCTGAGACAGAAAAAGTTGGAGGAGACAGAAAATTTGTCACGTCAAAAAAACCCTCTTTTTAAATAATTCTGTGGACAGCAGACTTAACGCGTTGATTGGTTGAATCATTCACTTCCTTGTTGATTAGTTGGTTTATTGATTGATTGACGGATGGATGGATGGCCGATGGGTTAGATATCAGATTGTGGACCTGCAGGTCTTGGACCCTTGAACCCTCTGATTCTAAAAATCTATTCTGATTGAAGTTGATCGATTGGTCTCCGCTGATATGTGAGAAGAAAAGTGGCAGCAGATTCTTTCTGTCAGCTGTAGAAACAAGAGTCTCCATTACATCAGCTTATTTGTACCCCGTAACCATGGTTACTAAACAATAAATCATGATTTAAAACAAAAGAAGATTTTACTGATCAAATAGGTTGTTTGCTTATGTAAGAGAATTATTATCAGACAGTGATATATGTGGATTTTATTTAATACTTTTAAAGAGATCTTAAATCCATTTTTTTCATTTGAGTGTTTTTTAATTTGTCACACTAATGCATTTTATCATTCTGTTCATAGTGAAAATTCCCTCTACAGGAAAAAAAATCATTTATTACTCTCAAAATGAATGTCCGTTGTAGGTTTTTACTTTTTACTTATAAATATATAACTGCTAGAGTCTCCGTAGTAAAAGTACAGTAACATTAAGATGAATCCCTCACATAATATATGTGAGAATCTATGAAACGCTCTCAGCTGATTAGCAACACCTGGAGGACGGTGATGTCATAAATCCTCCCTTCATCAAGGTGAGAGGCCCAAAAAACACACGGCACCATATGAATATTAAATATTAAAGGAGTCATGTCCACATGTACACAGAACACTGTGTGTCTATAGGAGGATGCAGGACTATATATATATATATATGTGTGTGTGTTGGTGTTGGTGTGTGTCCAGTGGTCATCTCCCAGCAGAGCTCCCCTGCTCTCCATCAGTCTATTTCTGTCTCTGAGTGGGCAGCATGGATGAACCGCCGGGAGGGATGGGAGGAGGACGAAGAGGAGGAGGAAGATGAGGAAGGGGAGGAGGAAGAGGATGAGCAGGGGATGTATTTTGGTCCTCTGATCTGATCGACCTGTGTGTCGCCGGCTGAAGCTCTGTGTGTTGAATCTGTTTTGTTTACAGCCGTTTAAATTAATTGGAGTTGACGGAGAGAGAGAGAGAATAATGGAGGCTGTGGAAGGAGGAGAGATGTTTTCACCATGGACCATACATAGGGTTGTCACGGGTCCTGGAAATCCTTGAAAGCACATGAATTTTAGTGTGGTGTTTTTCAAGGTTTGAAAGTGCTTGGATTTAGAACAAAGTGCTTGAAAGTGCTTGAAAATGTCATTCACAAAGACGTTTAGTTGTGTTGGGAGAGCAGGCTGACCCTGGGTCAGGTGATCGTAGACTTGGAAAGACAGAGACATGTCCTCGACCAATCACGGCTGCTCGTCTTCCACCACGTGTGTGATGTCATCGCTGTCCTCCCGGGCTATCTCTCTCTCCAGCTGTTTTGTTCTGTCACTCCGTTGCTATCACCACCCCGGAGGGAAAACGCCAAAGAGGCGGGGCCGCTGTTGCCATAGTAACAGAAACGTTTCCTCTATTTGACCACAACGTTGTTTCCTCCTTCTCTTCTTCTCTGCTGCTGTTAGTCAAAGTGACGGGAACAAAACATGCTGGACTTCCTGTCTGGATGACGTGAGGCGTCTCAGCCATGGCGGTTAAAACCATGGGCCGTCGCCCCGGCAACACTCGCCAGACTCCCGACACGGAACCAGGTCTAAGTGGCTCTGATGTTCCTGATGTGGCGCTGAGAGCTGCTGGTTCACAGTCACTAAAACCAGTGGAGGGAATCAGACAGGAAACAGCTGCTTCTCCTGCTGCTGCTGCTGCTCAGAGGGGAAACAGCTGCTGCACACACACACACACACACACACACACACACACACACACACACACAGGTCAGCGGGCCAGCAGGTGTAGGTGTAGGACGGGTGAGGAGGGTGAGTGTCACTGATACAGCCTCCAGCTGTTTGTGAGGGAAGGCAGATAAATAAAAACAAGACACCCCCCGCGGCTCTGAGGGGGGACGTCGCAGCAGGAAATTAATGCTGGGAAACGCTGGCGCTCGCCACACTCTTGCGGCGGCGGCGGAGGCAGGCGGCGAGGTGGTCTCTCGCATATCAAACAGATCGGACTCCAAGACAGAATGTGTAGCTACTTTTTAGAGACGCGAGTGGATGAAACCAGCCGACGCCAACATCGCCATGGCAACACGCCGATGATAGCCGGGTGGTGTTTGGAGTATAAACAGCACTAACAATAAAAGACTATTTCTAGAGAAACAATACAGAATGTTTTCTGTTCGACATAAGTTTAGAGTAAGAATGGAGACAATGCTCTTCTGGAATGATCAGACAAGGAAAGTTTGATAGAAAATAAAGTAACACACACACTCATTTACACACACACACACACACAAACTGACTGCAGTGGTGTGCAGCAGAGAAGAACCGCCTGCAGAGATTCTCCATTTCCTGTCAGCCTCGCCAACTTCCTGTCACCATGTTGATTTACTGTTCCATTACGCACCTGTGGAGCTGTGAGTGTGTGGGTCTGTGTGTGTGTGTTTTTAAAGGAGGTGAGTCGGTGTGTGTTCAATTCCTTTTTTTTATCAGCTGTGTGTGTCAGATATTGTTTCAGTGTGAATGTGTCTCCACATTGTGTGTGTGTGTGTGTGTGTGTGTGTGTGTCCCTAAAGGCCTGCATCACTGGCAGAGTGCCTCAGTGGAGTAATTACAACACACACACACATTCTCAGGTGGAGGATGTGCACTAGCAGTTGTTACCATGGCGTCACTGTCACTGTGCCAAATGACTGACCGTGTGTGTGTGTGTGTGTGTGTGTGTGTGTGTGTGTGTTAAAATGTCCCAGATAATTTCCAACCAATGAGGAGAAAAGTGCTTTTGTCTTCCTGTTATTCTCTTTGTGGCCACGGGTGGTGCTGTTCCTCAGACAAACCGACATCAGAGCGTCTTTATCTTCTGTGGGACACAATATCTGGGTGGCGTGCCGCGAATCCTTCACATCTGATTGGACCTCTCAAAAGTCGGCGGGGTTAAGACTAACTTAAACACATCTCACTTAAAGGTGTCTGGTTTGTGTATTTGCAGCTGCAGCTCAGTCTGATGCTGTTGATTCCACTCAGATCCATATGTAGTCAGGTTAGATATGAAGTCATCTTTTTGTTTTCCAAATAAATGGAATGAATGATGAGAAGTATTGACTGCAGGCCGTGGAAGTGTTAAGTGTTTATTTCTGGTAGTGAGTGTGTTGTTGTTGCGTTTCTCTCCTTGCAGTCTGAGTTCAGAGCAAATTAACATCCTGACACTTTGTTTTGTTTTCATGTGAAGGCGTTATCCAGCAGGGATCTGCAGGAAAAAAAACACAAAAACTGTACTTTATTCACAGTAGAATCAAGTAAAATTCCCTGGTGAGTGAAGATGAAGCCGGGGGCCCCGGGGCTCTCCGCTAGATCACAGACAGTTTAGCTTCACAGCTCTAATGAGCCTCTGATGTCACTATGTTTTGGTTTCGTGTGACATGAAAACATTCGGACGCCTCCGGCTGCTCAACCATCACTTCAGAGTCTGAACCAGAGGAAACAGTTTCACTGGATCAGAGAAACACCACCCTGAGATCTGAGACCAGACCCCAGACCTGGGACCAGACCTGAGACCAGAAATCAGACCTGAGACCAGACCTTAGACCAGACCTCAGACCTGAGACCAGACCTCAGACCTGGAGGGTTTATGGAGTTTAAAAATACTTCTCAGGATCTGGTTCCTAGTTGTACGAACTAGTCCATTCTTTCTGAACATTTACGTTATGTAATCTGGTTATAGACTGGAATCTGGTTATAGACTGGAATCTTGGTGACGGGTGCGTTCTCTACATGTTTTTAATGCTGCCGCCTGTAGGAGGCGCTGACATCACTGCAGACTGTAAAGGCTGGATTATGCTTCCGCGTCGACACAACGCAAGGGGGCTTGCAGACCCCTTACGTCCTTGCGGACCCCCCTTACGTCAATGCAAGGGCCTGACGTGCACCTCCCAAAAATCCTAGACGCGCGTCGAGGCGACGCAACAGCAACGCAACACCAACGCAGCGGCATCGGCTGTGATTGGTCCGCTAACTACATCCGCTGGAGACCGCTATCCGGTTTCCACTCATAAACACCGCCATTTATACTTTTAAAAGGCTACTTTTATTGTTTGCACCTCGTTTTATTGTTTGCACCTTCTCGCTTTTGCACAAAGAAATAAAACACCAAGTTCTGAAAAATTGTGGATGTTTAAAGCCGGAAAGTAAACAAATACGCTATAACGAGGCTAACGACGATATACGCCAAGAGTCTCGGTCGGTCGGTCAGTCTTTACAAAAAACATAGCGCCCTTTCCCGGTGTGGCATTGAATTGCATTTCGACACGTAAACCCAACGCAGAACCATCACGGTCTCCAAGCAACTGCGTGGCCGTTGCGTTGCCGTTGCGTGATCACTACGCGGAAGCATAATCAAGCCTTTAGTGTTGGTTACTGATGTGTTTGTGTCCTTTACCTGAATGTGTGTGTGTGTGTTTCAGGTCCCTGCTGAGCTGGACATACTGAGTGAAACACTGGTAACAGAGAGTCTGCACAAGGTAACACACAATAACACAGTAACACACACACATTAACACACAGTAACACACAGACACAGTAACACATACAGTAACACACACACAGTAGCACACTCAGTAACACACACACACATTAACACAGTAATGCAGTAACACACACACAGTAACACACACACAGTAACACATTAACACACACAGTAACACACACACACAGTAACACACATTAACACACACATTAACACACACAGTAACACACACACACACACATTAACAAACACAGTAACACACACGCACACACAGATCACTGTGGTGTGTGTTTCTCCACTGTATCCATGGTTACATTTAGTGTTTGAAAATGCTTTTACACAGCTGATTGTTTGTGTTGTCAGCTGTGTTGCATCGTGTGTTGTGTGTGTGTGTGTGTGTGTCTAGATGTGTCCATGTCTTTTAATGTGTCTGTTGGAGCAGCCAGAGGTCAAAAGGTCAAGTAGCGCTGCAGCTAACACGCTAACTGATTAGTTCAGCCTGCTGCTGGCAACAAGGCTGACTGCAGGAGGTACACACACACACACACACACACCCAGACACACACACATACACACACTGCCCTGTTGTATGCCTTCATTCTCTGTGAGAGGATCTTGTTTCTGAGGCGCCTCAGTGGTTCAGTCACAGCATAAACTCCTCTTCTTCTATTTCTTCTTCTTCTTTATTTTCTTCTCCTCCTTCTTTCTTCCTCTTTTTCTTTTCTTCTCCTCCTTTCTTCTTCCTCTTGTTGTACTTATTTTTATCCTTCTCCTCATCTTCTTCTACTCCGTCTTATTCTTTTCCCATTTTCTTCATCTTCTTCTTCTAATCTACTTAAATCTACTCCCATCTTCTTCTCTCCTCCCTCATCTGCTCTCCTTCTTTCCTCCTCTTCTCTCCTCATCTCCTCCATCATCTCCTCGTCTCTCCTGATTCCTGTCAGTCTTGTAAACCTCATCAGCTCCTCCCGAAGACAGAAACCTTTAAACCCACATCTACACTTTAAAACACAGGAGTAGTGACTTTGTTGGGGACTACTTTCAGCGACGGATGAATCCATATGTACTGCTGTAGTGAGTCAGGATAAACAACAGTTATACATATAATATAATAGGGTCATGAGGGTTATTCTATAAATCTGTTGAGTACAACAGGGATTTCTAGTGTTGTTTCCTCGCATGCCTGTGGGGATCAGGTTCCCTAAGCAGACCGGATCAGTTGGAGTGAAGTGGTCCTGGTCCCGTGGAGGACTGAGGGGTCAGAGACGGATTAACAGAAACACCTCTGGACCAGCAGCGTTTCCTTCATTCGCTTTTATTCTGACGTTATTCTTATTCCATCGGCCCACCGTCTCCGAGCAGCCCATAATAACCCGCCTCACGTGTGGTTACCATGACGACGGCAGTCACAAAGGGAGAGGCGGTCCGTCCGTATCCAAACTCTCTCCATCTTCTGTTTCATATTTAAATCTTAAAAGACAACATAAACACACACACACACACACACACACACCCCGTCCTATCAGCAGCTTCACACCAGAATCCACAGTAAGAGTGCTGCTCGGTGTGGCTTGTCGCTCTGATCCAAATATGGTCACTTCCTTCACTGGTTGCAAAAATGCCGAACTCGAGGCATGAGAGACTGAATGGTGAGAGACATGGCTGGTGATCTTTGATGTCCAACCAGCCCCTCCTGGACCAGGTCCCCTGGACCAGGTACCCCAATCGCTGCCCGGCAACAAGACCCAGGAAGCGTTTTCATCCTCCAAAAAATATCTGGCCGGCGAGCGAATGACTAGAACATAAAACGCATTTTGCTGGATGAAGTTCTACGGCGATGGACGCATGTCCAACGTGAAACCTGCGCCAGGTGGATCTGATCGCAGATCAGACGTAAAATCAGCAGAGAGAAGAGAGACGTTAGAAGACAGAATATCAAACGGCTGCCAATTTATTAACGAGAGAAACGGAACAAAAAACAAAAAAAGGAGGAATAACAAATATACCTTTAAGAGAGACCGTCCATCTGCTGCATGCTGACACACACACACACACACACACACACTTGAGCATGAATAGAACATGAAGCATCATCTAAATACGAGACCTAATTTCCATCCATCTCCATATTTAGTCGCCAGCATAGGCTCCACCCACATCTCTCTCTCCCTCTGCACACGTCTCCGTCTCTCTCTCCATCACCCATCACCTCGCTCTACCCCGTCACAGCCTCCATCATGAGCGTCATGCAGGTGTGAATGGAAGCCAGTCGTATAAAGTTAACGTTGGTTTTCTCATCTAAAGTTAACGTTGATTTTGTCATCTTAAGTTAACGTTGGTTTTGTCGTCTTAAGTTAACGTTGGTATGTTGTGTAAAGCTAACGTTGGTTTTGTCGTCTTAAGTTAACGCTGGTTTTGTCGTCTTAAGTTAACGTTGGTTTTGTCGTCTTAAGTTAACGTTGGTATGTTGTGTAAAGCTAACGTTGGTTTTGTCGTCTTAAGTTAACGTTGGTATGTTGTGTAAAGCTAACGTTGGTTTTGTCATCTTAAGTTAACGTTGGTTTTGTCGTCTTAAGTTAACGCTGGTTTTGTCGTCTTAAGTTAACGTTGGTTTTGTCGTCTTAAGTTAACGCTGGTTTTGTCGTCTTAAGTTAACGCTGGTTTTGTCGTCTTTAAGGTTGTATCAGCGATTCTGGTTGCCCTCACTTCCGTTGCGAGATCCAAAACAAACAGAGCCAGCTAGCCCCTCCCTCCCGTGTTTTGAAAATGATCATTGACGCGCATTTTCATGAACGTGATTGGTTGGAACACTGTTTATTTTGCTTTTGAGGTGTTGGTAGTACCATTTGTTTTTGTGTGCGATCTCGGAGCCTAGGCTGCCTAGAGAGACGCGTTTTTTTGACGGCCTGCTTATGGGGCGGGCACCTAGCGGTAAAAACGGATGAATGTGATAATTTATGTTTCGGCCCAGAATCGCTGATACGACCTCTTAGTTAATGTTGGTATGTTGTTTAAAGCTAACGTTGGTTTTGTCGCCTTAGGTTAACGTTTGTTTTGTTGTCTTAAGTTAACGCTGGTTTCGTAGCGTGACGTCGTCCCGACTTCCAGAAAGAAAACGTAGTTCAGTCACAACGATACACATTAGTGTGAAAGTCGTGCTCAGAGACACACAGCGGTAGATAAAGATTTGTGACCGCCTCGAGACGGAATTGAAAGGGAAAGTTAATCAGATTTTAATTTCCTTGCCGATGTCGGCTCGTGTGTGAAAATAAAGAACGTAAAGAGATGAAGTGATAGAGAGACAATAGAGAGGGGGAGAGAGAGAGAGAGAGAGAGAGAGAGAGGGAGAGAGAGGGAGGAGAGAGAGGGACATAAGAGGAAGTGGAGGGACGAGTAGGAGATCTGAACAGATTTACAGAAAGAGATAAAGAGGAGGAGGAGAGGAGGAGGAGAGGAGGAGGAGCTCAGCTGTTGGTACAACAGCCAGAGAGCGTGCGGTCATTGAGGGGAGAGAGAGAGAGATAGAGAGAGAGCTGTTGCCACGGGGATTATTACCATGTCTGTCGCCGCGGCGTCAGAAACCAGGACCTGAACCGAGGGGAGGTCGTCAGTTTGTGGCAGAACCTACAAGCAAGGCAGCAAGACTCATGAACACCAGGTAGGGAGGAGAGGAGGAGGAGGAGGAGGGGAGAGGAGAGGAGGAGAAGACGACTCATTGAAGGAAACAAAGAGAAATATGGTTAAAGAGAGGGAGAGAGAGTAAAAGAGGAAGAGAGAAGTGATGGGGTTTCCGTCGTCTCTTCGTCTGACGAGAACAAACCGTCAGTGTTTCAATCAGTGTTTCTGTCCTCCAGCTGATCCCAGGTCCGTTTGTTCAGCTTCACTTTGGGTTTGTTGTGCGTCTCCTAGGACTTTCTGACTTCCTGTCTCTTGTGTCTGAGCTGCGACCTCATTGGTTGTAATAACTCAGTAATTAGTGACTCCTCATCAGCACGGAGGAGGAGAAATAAAGTCAAATCTGCTCTTTTTACTGCCGTTATTGATTTATTTACTTTGCTCTTATTGCATTTTCAGTTTTCGGGCTGCCCTTTTTTTTGCGTCATCATTTGTTTAGTTTTTTGTGTGTTTTTTTTAAGGTCCCCCATAAATAAAGTTACTCTTATCTATTCTCTCTAATGTTGCTGATGGGTCTCATCCTCTTTACTCAGCTTTGACAAGATGGTTGGTGGATTGTTTCTCGTCGGCTCGCATTCGTTCTGAATCACCGTGACACTGAAGCTAAAAGTTAAGAAGGTGGATGTCGTGTGGCGACACTTTGTCTCTGAGGTCACAGCTGACTGGATGTAAACGTCTAACAGTCAGGAAACATCAGCTGACACATCGATCAGAGAGGAGGAAGACAGAAACGATGGCAGATGTATTGATCTGATGACACACATGATATGGTGAGCTGAGCCGCGTTGCTACAGCAACCACTAACCAGCTTTCACCTTATTGAGCCAGCTACTTTTGGGGCGAGTGATGAGCCGACCTCTGACCTTTCACTTGTAGCCCTGTGACCTTCCAGACCATGATGAATGTACAGCTCTGAATTATCGCTGCATCTCTTTACCGACACGTTTCACATCCAGTCGGTCTGTGGCCAAGGCCCCGCCCCCTTCTCATGAATATTAATGAGCAGAGAGATGTGACACGCATAATGTGGTGCGCTAATATGGTGGGACGCGGCCAGGAGTGTGTGGACAGCTGAGCACTTCTTCCATCATTGAGCTCTGACAGACGACAGTCTCCTGGTTCCAGTGGAGGTCTGGACCTGCTGCAGGGATGTGATCTGGATCGGGCACCAGGACACTGAGACAGGATGTGGAAGGAACGTTGGAG
This sequence comes from Eutrigla gurnardus, assembly GCF_963514095.1. Lineage (NCBI taxonomy): Eukaryota > Metazoa > Chordata > Actinopteri > Perciformes > Triglidae > Eutrigla > Eutrigla gurnardus. The sequence goes on along the minus strand of NC_139922.1, from coordinate 24,939,629 downwards.
CTGAAACATCATTTACAGACGCTCCATCTTCCGTATTTCTCAGAGAAAACCTGCTCGTTTCTAACGGGACACTGACATCGGTCTCCTGGGTGAAAGTCCCAGACCTCAGTCTCCTAGTCATTGTCATCTCCGTTTGTTCTGACGATCAAACCATTCAGTCAGCCGATATCACATCTACTGACGAGAACTCCAACTCCGTTATTTGACTTTTCAAAGGTTCGGCATCGATGCAGCAGAACCAGAGAAAACCTGGATTTGGAGTCCGGCGTTAGTTGGAGGAGACAGAAGGCTTCATTCATGCTGCAGATAGATTTAATGCTCATGTAGATTTTCTCTTAATGACATGATCATTTTTAAACGCTGACCTCTGACCTGACAGAAATAATCCCGTGGGTTCGTCTGCACTCAGGTCAGTTGTGACATAATATAAAGTAGTGGATTACTGCCGGACTGTGGTGGGTCACTGCAGGACACGTTGGACTGGATCTGCTCGGGTCCAGATGTCGGGTCCGTGAAGTGGCTTAAGGAATGCTGTAATGTTGGGTCTGATCCCACATCTGTTTGTGTTGCTGCTCCTGATCTCATTCATACTTATATATTAATATTTCACCTCCAGACGTTAGTGGAGTTACAGTTGTGTATCACTGCATTAACGGATTACACTCAAACGTCACATCGTTACGCACAGATTAACTGTAAACGTCTAACAGATTAAAATCTCACATTTAATCAGAAGTTCCTCTGCCAACCTCCAACATCACCACGGTTTATTTCTGTGGTTTTAAAAACATAAATAATTAATACTATAATAATAATAATAATAATGTAAACACTGCTGCAAATATACCTTTCACAATAAAAGCCCTAGACATACAGTAATAATACCAACAGACGTTCTCCCGGCGCTGACCTCTGACCTCTCAAACAGGAAGTGGACGAGTCGCCCCGCTGATTTAAAACTTGATCCGTTTGTGTGTTTTCCAGAAGTTGCATCTCGGCGGCTGATTGGTTGACCTCCCGGTGAGGTCAGGGGTCGAGGGGCCATGGCGGGCCGACTCCTCCTCTTTCTTTTCGTCTCTGTGACGCTCGGCCACACCCACTTCCTGTCCGGCCAGCGTCTGAAGCCCCGCCTCCAGAGAGACCGCCGCAACATCCGGCCCAACATCATCCTCATCCTGACCGACGACCAGGACCAAGAGCTGGGTGACTGATTATTATTATTATTATTATGGCTCATTATCATAATAGATTATTATCATTGTGTATTATGATTATTATTATTATTTATTTATTATTATTATTGATATTATTATTTTACTGACCAATCAATAATGGAGACACGATTACCATCAAACCTCTCACAGTAATTTCAACATCGAGTTGTTAACACTAACAAAGACTAAAATATTAATTTACACATTTAATATTTCTATTCAGATATGTTTCTTCTTTTTTATATATATATTAGTTTGCAGGTAGGAGTTGTCAATTTATTAAAAAAAATAAAGAAAAACTACTTATTACAAGAATACTGTTCATTTACAAAAAAACATGTTTTTATTTACCACATATAATAATAATAATAATAATAATATCTCCAGCTGACTCGTTAGTTTTACGACTGTATTATGATAAATAAAATAATCACACTGATGTGACAACTTGATGTACTTCTAAAGCAGCAATCATAACGGTGAAGTAGTAATATGATGTAACACAGACAAAAACACTTTAGTGTAGATGTGAAGCAGATTCATGTGTTATTTGAGTATTTATAGTCTGCAATCAGAACTAGTGATTCTGGTTTTAGAAAGCTGATTAAAAAACGACGTCATACAGGACATGAAGTATTTATGTTGTACACAGTTTATAATGTAGTAATCTCTCTCTCCCCCTCTCTTTCTCCCTCTATCTTTCTCTCTCCCTCCCTCCCTCTCTCTCTCTTTCCAGGTTCGATGCAGGCGATGAATAAGACTCGCCGCATCATGGAAGAGGGCGGGACTTCTTTCTCCAACGCCTTCGTGACAACGCCCATGTGCTGTCCGTCACGTTCCAGCATGCTCACAGGGAAGTAAGTGCATCGATACCTGATATCCTGACTGATTGATCACTGATTGATCACTAGTCTTCCTCAGTCTTCAGAGTGATGAACGTGTGTGTGTTCAGGTACGTCCACAACCACAACACCTACACCAACAACGAGAACTGCTCCTCGATGTCATGGCAACGGCAGCACGAGCCGCGGACCTTCGGGGTCTACCTCAACGGCACCGGATACAGGACAGGTAGACACACACACGCACACACACACACACACACACACACTAAGACTTTACTGCTGTGATTCTGACTGTGTGTGTGTGTGTTTCTCCCTGCAGCGTTCTTCGGAAAGTACCTGAACGAGTACAACGGCTCGTACGTGCCAGCCGGGTGGAGGGAGTGGCTCGGTCTGGTGAAGAACAGCCGCTTCTACAACTACACACTGAGCCGCAACGGGGTCCGGGAGAAACACGGAGCCCAGTACCCACAGGCAGGGACACACACACACACACACACACTCTCTCACACACACACACACACACACACACACACACTCTCACACACACACACTCACACACACATACACACACACTCTCTCACACACTCACTCACACACACACACACTCACACACACACACACATACTCTCTCACACACACTCACACACACACTCACACACACTCACACACACACTCGATTATACCCATAAGTCATAGTCACTCGTCATAGCCGGTACAAACAAGTTGCTTGGTTCTGCTAACTCCAGATGTTTGCCGTTTCAATGACAACAAGTGAAAGCTACTGCTAGCAACTTAGCCCAACCGGCCCGATCAATAAACACCCATAAGATGACAATTTGGCCTCATATAAATAAAACCAAAAATAAGCATCAACATTGTCACTCTAAGGACCTTAACGAGGCGTTGTCACACGTTGGGATGGATTCATTAGAAAAATGAAATGAAATGAAAAGTTAGCTAGCATAGCTGCTGGTTGGTAGCATCGTAATAAAGTAGCCAATTTTACGACTTTTTTGAATATCATGATATTTCGATATTTGTCCCATCACTATTACCTAGCAATAGCCGGCAGTCTAACATGGAGCTCTTCAGTCACCAATATCGATTTATATTCATTGTGTCTATTTCTCTTTGGTGTTTTGAAGTAAAAGTGCCAGAAAACAGTCCACATGTAAAAAAAAACATTTTCTTTATAAATTCTTTCTTAAATGTAGTACTTTGGTCTATTTTCATCATATTTGTAGTTGAAATCAAAGTAGGAGAAGACATCCAATTGTAAAATGATCTTCAGGATCTTGATCGTCATGGTGATATTGCCTCTGAAATGAAATCTTTATAGTAGACGAGGATAATACATCTGATCTGCTTCATTCTGTCTGGAATATTATAATGTATTTTAATTCACAAGAGAGAGATGATATTCATGAATATACATGTTCTCTGTTTGATGGTCTGAAGCGTCACCGTAGTAACCAGGAGTAGGAACTGATTGATGACACGTGTGTGTGTGTGTGTGTGTGTGTGTGTGTGTGTGTGTGTGTGTGTGTGTGTGTGTGTGTTTGTGTGTGTCTCCAGGACTACCTGACAGACCTGATCACCGCCGAGTCCATCAGGTACTTCCGCTCCTCGAAGCGGGTCTACCCTCACCGGCCGGTCCTGATGGTTCTGAGCCACGCGGCGCCGCACGGACCCGAAGACTCGGCACCGCAGTACAGCACCGCCTTCCCCAACGCCTCGCAGCACATGTAGGTCCACACACACACACACACACACACACACACACACACACACACACACACACACACACACACACACACACACACAGAGTCTTGTATTTGTCTGTTGTGGGGTCCACCAGTTCTTTGGTCACATGTGGGTACCTCCCATTCAGCGGTCAGAAATGTTTGTAAAAAAATCAGGAAGTTTTCAGAGTGATTGTAAAAAACTATTATCACTTCAAATTAACAATTGAAAGAACTTTTCCTTTTCGGCCTCTTGTGGGGACACTTCTGGTCTTCATCCCTCATGGGGTCCACATTACACACAAAAGTGTAAAAACTTCCTGAGTCACTGGCTTGTCATCGACCATGTGACAGAAAAACACACTTTACACACACTGCATTACCTATCGAATCGTGGTGGGGGCAGTAGAGAGCAAAATCAACACACACACAAAACAACAGATCTTTCTAGCATTCTGGGCATCAGGCACATCAGAGGAACTCATCTAAATGGTTCACTTTGTGGTTTTTGGACCCCACAAATGCAGAAAGACAAGAACACACACACTCTGTGATGAAGGATTCCCTCAGTCCTCCCTGATGTCTCTGTAATGACTAGTCATCTTCACCTGCGAGCCGGCGGCCGGGCGGACGTGGATCTCTTCCAGCAGCAGATGTTAGCCGGACTCCTGCCGTCAGCGGAACATTTATATCCCATTTAACGCTCGCCGGGCGTTCTGTTAGCACAGGAACGCAGCGGGAACCGAGCCGGTCCGAAGGGAATCACAAACCGGCCGTACGCTGACGACACTCATCGCTCCACGTTTGAAACGAGGAGCCGAGAGTTCGATCAGCAGCTGGAAACGTCCACGTTTACACTTCTAACAGACAGAAGGTGAACTGGAGATATCTTCAGAGGAAGAATCGGAAGAATCAGCATCAACGTTATTCTGTAGAAACTAAATCTGGATGAAATCGTTTCTCCAAAGTAATAAAACAGGATTTCAGTAAATAATAATGAGAAGACGGAAACACAACAAGACTTTTTTTTTATTATTATTATTCCCAGAGTATTCCATTGATTAATGACAGTTAATTTCTCAGTTTGTTTCCTTGCTGTTGATTCCAGGGAATGAAAAAGCTTAAACATCCTGTATGTGTTGCCTGGTTGCTAGGGGCAACGGGCCATCACGTCCACGCAGGCGATGTCTTCCATAATGTAGGCGAGGCTGAAATAATGCGATGAAACATTCAAACGACACCAGCAGTCTGCAGACACGCAGCACGGAGGCTTCACGGGAGATTCAGAGGATCGACCACGATTCATCCTCTGAGGACCACGCACGTACAGGACCCCACCAACATTAACTCTTCATTTATTTAGAGTGTTAATACCGCATGACATGTCTGAATATAGACTATTAAATCAATGTTTAGCATTTATGTAATCCTTTTTTTTTTTTTAGATTATGACCTTTGCACAAATACACAGAAATACACAATAAGTACACACATTAAAAGGTACAGTGCGTCGTGTGCAGATGTTTCCAGCTGAGCTGCATTTGGAGACGTGTTTAATTATGGAGAGTAAACCAGTCGTCTGATGGGACTCATTCATTATCCACAGTGTGTGTGTGTGTGTGTGTGTGTGTGTAATTAATGAACAGCAGCATCTGTTGTCGTTGCTCCACACAGCTTGTTGTGTCCTATTGTGTCCAAACGACGCTGTAATGAGACACACACACACTTGATTGGTGGTTCACCTACACTCGCCTTCTGTCCCCCCCCCCCCCCAGTACTCCCAGTTACAACTACGCTCCCAACCAGGACAAGCACTGGATCATGCGCTACACGGGTCCCATGAAGCCCATCCACATGGAGTTCACCAACATGCTGCAGAGGAAACGGCTGCAGACGCTGCTGTCTGTGGACGACAGCGTGGAGAAGGTAGCGAGTCTGGACTGTGATCCTCATGCATTTCCAGGCTGCACTCAACTCTGAGGTTTAGTCCCTCTTTAAAAACTGTCTCTTTGCCTGCCTGTCTGTCTGTCTGTCTGTCTGTCTGCCCGTCCCAGCTGTATAACATGCTGGTGGAGACCGGCGAGTTGGAGAACACCTACATCATCTACACGTCTGACCACGGCTACCACATCGGACAGTTTGGCCTCGTCAAAGGTAAAAACATGACGACTGTTTTATTTCAGGGTCGTCATGCGACACACCGTCGAGGTCAAGTCAAATCTGAAGAAATCCTTTTTTAGTTTCTGTCGTCAGCTTTTAGAGGAGCAAACAGGGACGATATCCCCTCTGATGCTGACACATGAACTGTGTGTGTGTGTGTGTGTGTGTGTGTGTGTGTGTGTGTGTGTGTGTGTGTGTGTGTGTGTGTGTCTGCAGGTAAATCGATGCCGTACGAGTTTGACATCAGAGTCCCGTTCTTCATTCGAGGACCCAACGTGGAGCAAGGCAGCATGTAAACACACACACACACACACACCACTTCCTGTTTGTTATGAACGTTACACCATCCTCATCAGCTGATCTCTTTGAAGTGTCCAAATATTACACTGATCAGTTTTTGTTTGTGCTGTTTGAAAACTTAACACATAACAACTTAAAAACACAAATATAATAGAAAATAATGTGTGTGTGTGTGTGTGTGTGTGTGTGTGTGTATGGTGTACGTGTGTGTGTGTGTGTGTAAAGTAGATTAGCAGTCCGAGCTGCTCCACGAGGTCGATCATGTGTTCAGAAGCGGCATTTCTCTCTACAGTGAAATCTTTATCAATAAATCAAGTCTAAACAAACCTCATAAACAAGAATCACATGATCATTATTAACGTTCAAACTATGTATATGTGTGTATATATGTTTTTTAATATGTATGTATTTATCAGAGGAACAGTGTTCAGAGAATAAACATGTTTCATGATGTTTGTTATGTATGTTTGTGTGTGTGTGTGTGTGTGTGTGTGTGTGTGTGTGTGTGTGTGTGTGTGTGTGTGTGTGTGTGTGTGTCAGAAACCCTCACATGGTCCTGAACATCGATCTGGCTCCGACCATCCTGGACATCGCCGGCCTCGACACCCCCCCAGACATGGACGGCAAGTCCATCCTGTCTCTGCTGGACACGGACAAACCTGCCAACCGGTACACACACACACACACACACACACACACACACACACATATATATAATCCATTTATTTATTATAGCATCTCTAATAGAAGTTTACAAGGACAGAATAATATACTCGTTACGACCCGAACGTCTTCTACTTTCACCGTTCTCGTGTCTCCGTGACGCTTTCAAACCTGCAGACTGGAAACAGTCGTTTCCATGGTGACCGCCGGCAGCCAGGAAAACCAGGATGTGATCCCTACGAGTTAGAAACATCCCAGAATGAAAACCAGATGGGGGTTTAACGAGGGGACAGAGTGTGTTATCAATATTAGAACCAGAACTCTTAGAACCACAACTCTTGAAGGGCTCATGGTCTTCTCCTCCTCCAGGTTCCAGGTGAACAAGAAGCCCAAGCTGTGGAGGGACTCCTTCCTGGTGGAGAGAGGGTAAGTCCGTCTGAGACGCCGCCACCGTCGTCCAGCCAACATGATGTTACACGTGATGTCACACATGTCCAACCTGCCTCTGCTTGTCGACAGGAAGCTGCTGCACCAGCTCACCGAGGGGAAGGAGGTGTCTCAGGAGGAGAACTTCCTGCCCAAACACCAACGAGTGAAGGACCTCTGTCAGAGAGCCGAGTACCAGACGCCCTGTCAGCAGACGGGACAGGTACGGAACCAGACCCAGACCAGCACCGTCATGACCCACTCCTGGTCCTGGTCCAACTCCTTTACTCCTAATCCTTTAGTCTTGGTCCTTTACTCCTTTAGTCCTAGTCCTGCTCCTGCTCCTGGTCCTGGTCCTTTACTGTGGGTCCTACTCCTTTTAGACCGTTTGCAGAACTGTTTGTGTGTTTGTGTGCAGAAGTGGCAGTGTGTGGAGGACGCCACCGGGAAGCTCCGCCTCTTCAAATGTAAGAACGAAGGGGGAGGGGCTAAGAGCATCCAGAGAGGCGTGGCCAGTCGTACCCGTCCACTCAGCATCAAGTCTCAGCTGTACCGTCGCAACCCGGACGCCTGCGACTGCGACCTCGGTGACCTCGATGACCTCGATGACCTCCGCCCCCGGATCTCGCGCCCCTCAGCCATGAGGCCGTTCAACAAGAAGCCTTTCTTCTCCAAGAAGAGTGAGTGTTTAGCGAACTACATGAATATTATCTAATAAATCATCTCTGATCAATAACTAATGAGCTGTAGCCCGCCAATGTTAGAAAGGAGTTTTATCATTATTTACCCTGATAAAAGGAGACCATGACATCATCAACATAATAACACACAGCACAGTGCAAATAAAATGCAACAGGAACAAGCAAAGATTAGAAATATATATAAATATATATATAAAATGCAAGAAAACAATTTATAAATAAATAAAATAAATTTCAAATTAATTAGAAATAATTATTAACTATAACTATTATTATCATTTTTCGAATTATTAATATAATTATAATAATAATTTGAAAAATAATAATAATAAGAAGAAGAAAATAATAATAGTTATTATTATTATTATAAGAAAATAATAATAATACACAGCCCTAAAAACATTCAGATCAGTTCCTCGATTTGAATTCGTCATAATGCTCCAGGAAAATACCCATTTGAACATTTCTCAAGTAAGACGGCTAGTAAAACCTCGTTCCTCCATGTAGTACTCCATCATTCATAATGTTCCAGTCCATATACAGTAAATACATAAAGCCAACACTCTTACTTGTTTCCAAACATCTCAGAGTTGTGATCACTTTCATTTATGACGTTATGATGTATAGTGGAGCGTTTCATTAACTCGTCCAGCTTTTGTCTTATTTGACGATTAACTTCCATCTCATTAAGGAAAGAAAAAAACATATAGAATATAAACAGAATATTGTTGTTAACATGTTTTTTTATTATCGTCCAGTCGTTCATATTGGGCCGTTAACACTGGGACCGGGTTGTTGTACCCAGAATAAATGAATGAATGATATGGTTTCCTGATGTGATGCTGACCTCTAGTGTCCGAGGTCTGAACTGCATCACCTCGGTGACTCGTCTCTCTGTCTCTGCTGTCAGAGATCAAAGCCCTGAAGAGTTACTCCAGGAACCGGTACAGCCGCTCCCTGTCCAACAGTTACCCTGGTAACCACAGCACCTGGGTTCAGCCAACAGGAGACGAGCCTGAGGAGGAGTTCAGCGGGATGGGCGGAGTCCCCAACGCCGTGGCCCCGCCCAACTCTCACAAGGTCACGCACAGGTGAGTTTTAAAAGAAACCCAGAAAACTGCTTCATTAAACAGTATGCAAATTGAAAGGAAATCCATCTTTTAAATCTACACAACCATCTGACTCCACACTATCTGGTCACAACACTGACCTCCGGTGGACAACTACTGCCTCTACACCCTGGAGGCAGAATCACTCATTCAGTTGGATCAAACAGTGTTCAGTAGTGAGGGATGAATTATGAGACAACTGGACTTTACTCAGCTGTTGGATATTAATGTTGTTGTTGTTGTTGTTGTTGTTTACTACAGATGCTCCATTCTGCCCAACGCCACGGTGAAGTGTGACACCAGAGTATATCAGTCTCTGCAGGCCTGGAAGGACCACAAGCTGCACATAGACCACGAGGTACCACATGGGGGTCCTCAGATCCTGCACCGCCGCAGAAGTACTACAGTAACCGTAGAAATACTCTGTTACGCTAGAAGTACTACAGTAACCATAGAAATACTCTGTTACACTAGGAGTACTACAGTAACCATAGAAATACTCTGTTACACTAGAAGTACTACAGTAACCATAGAAATAGTCTGTTACTGTAAAAGTACTACAGTAACCATAGAAATACTGTTACAGTAGAAGTACTACAGCAACCGTAGAAAGTCTATTACACTAGAAGTACTACAGTAACCATAGAACTACTCTGTTGCAGTAGAATTACTACGGTAACTGCAGAAATATTCTGTTGCATTAAAAGTACTACAATAACTGTATAAATACTCTGTTCCATTAAACGTACTAACAGTGTAGAAATACTAATCAGTAGACAGTGTAGAAAGTCTAATCAGTAGAATGCAGTTAAAGTTGTCGTAGTAGTAGTACTAGTAGTAGAAGTAGTATTAGTAGTAGAAGTAGTAGTAGTACATTAAACGACTGAATGTTTGATCTTCCGTCAGATTGAGACGCTGCAGACAAAGATAAAGAACCTGCGAGAGGTCAGAGGTCACCTGAAGAAGGCCCGCCCCCTGGAGTGTGACTGTAACAAGTACCTGTAAGTAGGAATAGAAGTACATCAACCTGTCAGCCTGGTACTACTGTAGTACTCACAGTGGTCTGATGTGTTCCAGGTTCAAGTCCAAACTGAAGAACAAGTTGAGGTTCAGAGGCGGCGTCCACCCCTTCAGGTGAGACGGGGGCTCAGGGTAGACCTGGTCTGGATCAGTCTGACCGAGTCTAGTCCTCTGACCAGGTCTGGACCTGGTCTGCTCAGGTCTTGGGCAGCAGGACCTGGTCTGCTCAGGTCTGTTCTGGTCTGTTCTGGTCTGTTCTGGTCTGGTCTGTTCTGGTCTGTTCCAGAACAAATGTCACTGCTTATGACCAATTTGCTGATTGTTGTAATGTGATGGTGACATCATCACGTACATTAGCTGTGTGTGTGTGTGTGTGTGTTTGTGTGCGTGTGCGCAGGAAGGGCGGGGCTCGGGACAAGAAGGCATGGCTTCTGAAGGAGCAGAAGAGGAGGAAGAAAATGAGGAAGATGATCAAGCGGATCCGGAACAACGACACGTGTTCGATGCCCGGACTCACCTGCTTCACTCACGACAACCAGCACTGGCACACGGCGCCCTACTGGAACTGTACGCAGCGCCCCCCGCCACACCGCACCACAGGTACCGGGCTCACTGTGTCCTATCTAAGAGTGTGTGTGTGTGTGTGTGTGTGTGTGTGTGTGTGTGTGTGTGTGTGTGTGTGTGTGTGTGTGTGCGTGTGTTACAGTGGGATCCTTCTGTGCCTGCACCAGCGCCAACAACAACACCTACTGGTGTCTGAGGACCATCAACGACACACACAACTTCCTGTTCTGTGAGTTCGCCACCGGCTTCCTGGAGTACTTTGACCTCAACACTGATCCCTACCAGGTACACACACATACACACACACACATGTACATGTACACACATGTACACACACACACATAATTTATAGTTGTATATTACTCAGGTAGACTGAAGTACTCGGGTCCTTTACTGCAGTAAAAGTACCACTAAACTCTGAAGAATGAGAGTATGAAGTTATGGTAGTAAAGTAAAAGTGCCCCCCCCCCCAGCTTATGAATGCGGTGGGCTCCCTGGACCGGACTATGTTGAACCAGCTCCACATCCAGCTGATGGAGCTGCGTGGCTGCCGAGGCCACAAGCAGTGTAACCCTCGCATGCAGCAGCAGCAGCCGGGTAGGTGTCCCCACATCACCCACATCACCCACATCACCCACATCACCACCCCACATCACCCGCATCACCACCCCACATCACCCACGTTACCACCCCACATCACCCACATCACCACCCCACATCACCCACATCACCACCCCACATCACCCACATCACCACCCCACATCACCCACATCACCACCCCACATCACCCGCATCACCACCCCACATCACCCACGTTACCACCCCACATCAACAACCCACATCACCACCCCACATCAACACCCCACATTACCCACATCTTCCCCGCCACCTCCTCATGCCAATGTCACATTCCCACAATTATTTGCACACCAGGCAGCTGTTCATGGTGCATTCAAGTGTCTCTTAGAGGGTCAGAACTTTGTGTTAAAATTACTGTTAAACCCATTAAGCTTGTTAACCAATCAGACTGTCTGTCCAGCAGGAGGGCGGGACCATGGCAGCTTTGATGACTACAGGTACACACACACACACACACACACACACACACACACACACACACACACACACACACACACATGTTTTCCTGCTCTGCATGATTTCCTGATGGCTGCTGGTGGTGGAGCACAGAGAGAGAGTGTGTGTGAGTGAGTGTGTAACGGTGTGTGTGTTTGTTGCATCAGGGTGTTTGAGAGGAGGAAGTGGCCGAGAATCAAGAAACCTTCGTCGTCTCGAACCCTGTGAGTCTTCCTCTCTGTACATCATCCTGAACTCTGCTTTCTGACTTGATACTGCAGCTGCCTGTCTGCCTGCCTGCCTGTCTGTCTGTCTGCCTGTCTGTCTGTCTGTCTGTCTGCCTGTCTGCCTGTCTGCCTGTCTGTCCGTCTGTCTGTCCATCACATCCTTGCTGATTCCTTTACACGTTAACAGTTTATTAACATTAACACTGACAGTAATAATTCTATCGTCATAAACATTCTGGTTTAATAATGAAAGATTCTTTCTGTCGTATATATTTAATTCCTTTCACTGAGCTGATTGTTTCCCCTGACGCCGGTGTTTGGGTTTAACCGGTGACCGTGTTAACTGGTGCCTCTCATAGTGGTGTGAAGTTACACGCTTCCATGACGACACACAGGAAGTCAGTTTCATTCTCCATCTTTGATGTTTAATGTTTTTTACATTTCTGTTGCCGTTATTCTAGTCTAGTAGCAGTTGTTAGCATGCTAACGATGCTAAAACGTTAGCATGCCGATGCGGACGTGATGGTTTTTCAGGCCAACGAAGCAGATTCATGTAGTCCTGGTGCCTGCTGCTTCCTGTCTGTCTCACCTTCCTGTCTGTCTCTCCGTCCAGAGGTCCGATCTGGGACGGCTGGAAGGGCTGAGCCTCCTGATTGGCTGGAGCAGGCTCCTGACTCCACCCACAGCAGCCTGAAGGAGCAGGGCGTGGTTGTCGGGCCGCCGCCTCCCTGACCACGCCCCCCGTCTCCCCCGTCAGTCAACCAGCTTCTGCCATTTCTGTGACATCTCTTGTTGTCCACCCCCACCCCCCCTGCTGCTCAGGGAGACGCTGGGACCAAACACTCCTCCTCCTCCCTCTCTGAGGAGGGCAGCTGGGAGGAGGAGGAGGAAGTTACGTTACCGTGACAACGTAACTGAGTGAAGTTTCGTTCAACATGAATGCCGTTTCATAGAACAGAAACGTTTGTTTCCATCTGATTTTATTGTTGTTTTTTTCTGTCATAATTCTGTCTGAAAAGCTGATAAATAATGATGTCATGGAGAGGCTAAGCCCCACCCCTTCCTGTGTCCATCATGTGACCTTATTTCAGAATTCAGTTTGAATGGAACCATGCAGGAGTAAACACTTCGTCTCTGTTGACAACCGACATATTGTTTTCCTGAAATAAGATCCCATGATGCTTTGCTGAAAGGGGCGGGCCTTAGCCTCGCTAACTGAACGGTAAAATCTGAGAACGTTGTTGTTTAAAGATGAAATCGCGTTTATAAAACTCCAAACTTCCTTCTCTTCCTCCTTTTCGTCCTCCTCTTCCACCTCCTCCTCAGGCGACGTCCCGGCGGCCATGTTTGTTTGACATGACCATATTTAGTCTTTCTAACCGTCTGTAAAGACATTAAAGGACCAGGTCTCCCCGTTGTCGTGGTTACTTAACTCTGACTGAAGCAGATGTGCAACACTGTGGCATCCCCGCTGACGTAATTTTGATGTCACTTATTATCTTTTTTTTTTCTTCCACTAACTCGAGTGTCGGTTGCCACGGTGACTGGCGGCATCACTGACAACAGAGCTACAGTTGTACTAACCTGGTGACTGGAGACTACAGTACCCACGATGCAACACGGCAGCCCTGAAGGAAAAAATGACGAAAAGAGAAACATTTTTGGGGGATTTCAAAAATCAAAAAGAAAATGAGCATGAAAAATAAAAGCTCAGAGACTTTGGGGAAACTTCATCGTGAGCCAATCAAAAGAGGACTTGATGGTGATGTCATTGCAGCTGTTTTGTGCATTTTTATTTTTTACTTGTGTTAACCATAAAAACATCGCCGTCCAATCACCTTTCTTCTGCACATTCGTTCACTTCCTGTTCCGCTTCCAGCTGATTTTATTTTTATTTTTAATTTACTTACTTTTATGTTATTTGCCGTCAGATTTTCTTCGTGACCTGAAACCGTCTCCTGGAGTTCGAACGAGGACACGCAACTTTAAAATGTAAAAGTTAAACTGCAGAAAAATATTTAAGGTTTTTACAACTTTGAATATTAATACGTCGAAGTCGGATTTTTAAAAATCACTTCTCAGATACTTATGCTGTTTAATCCAAATGGCTCACCTTTCCTATAGTTCCCAGAATGCCTTTCAGCAGCACACAGAGAGCTTTCTCTTTATTATGTGACCGCATATTATCTGCAGGTAGAGCACTGATTGGTTAACGTATCATCCAATGAGGAAGCAGCTCCCGCGTCATGATTCATGTCAGTGAATGTTTAAAGGTGTGTAACATCTGATTGCCTCTTATGGCTCTCAACTTGGCGGCGGCCATAAACAAAGCAAGGAGAAGCTCTGATAACAATGCACACAGAGGGACAGTCGTTGACGATACATTAATGCTCTGAATCTTGTGTATTTGAATATTTTTAAATTCATATTTAAAGTATTTGCCCGTGAATTCCGGAAGCCAGAATAACCCGTAATAATGATTAATTCATCCGTTTATTAATTAATTATATAAAATAAGATTAATTATTAACCTGAATATGATGGCGTCATAAAGGTTGCTAAAACAATCTCATTCAAGAGAAGTGAACGATGAGACAAATGCGTTTATTAGAGGATCCGTATCCAAATCTTTTTTTAAATCCTCCGCTGGGCCCCGTTCTGGGTTTCGGTGATCCGGTTCAGTTTCGCAGGTTAAACCATGTCATTTTGTTTTGAAGGGTCTGAAACATGAAATGATTCCTCTGAGACTCCTCTGGGCGGTTTCCTCTTCTACGATGACTCACTTCCTGTCTGATCCTCCTCAGAGAAAGATATTAATGTTATGTTTTAGATCATTATTTCTGCCGTCATGTCGTAGACCTGGTTGGACGTTACCGTGGCGACCCCGGTTTTTAACCCCTGTGTATTCGCTCCGCGGTGCTATTCGCTGTCTAACAAGAACCTCCCGGTTGTGTTTGAATGTTTGAATGTATTTGAAAATGTTTAGGTGTGTTTTCTTAAGACGGATTCTCTCTCTCTCACACACACACACACTCACACACTCACACACACACTGAAGGACAAACTGCTGAGCACTTTGATTGGAGGATGGAGGGACACAAATGGACCAATGAGACGGTTCAGGACGAAAACATTTTGTTGATACTGATCTAACACACCTGTACAGCCCCCCCCCCCCCCCCCCCCCCCCCCCCACCTAAAGACAGTGATCGGTTTTAGTTTGTGAATAAAGTGTTGAATGCCAATAACACGTCTCTTCTGCTCAAAGTGTTTTTTTATTTTTTATTTATTGCTTTTAGTCTTAATGTTAAATATAATAAGTTTAAAGATGAAGAAATCTGAAAATATTCACACTTAAAGAAAAGTCACCTAATTGATTAGAAAATCACCAAAACTTTCCTGATGTTTACTGTGAACTTTCATTGTCATTTGATTTAGTGACCTCTGACCTTACCTCCACTTTTTTACAGAGCAATTAACCAAGTACAAATACTTTATCACTGTACTTAAGTGGAATCTTCAAGTATCTGTACTTGAGTATTTATGTTTCTGAAACTTTGTACTTTTCCAAAACATATATCTGTACTTTCTACTCACATTTTATAAACCGACTTGTTACTTTAGTTTTAATGCATTAGAAGGGATTTATATAATTATTTTAATTATTAATAGTTGCTTGATGATGGTCATAATTTGCCTGTAGTGACCTCTACAGCCTCTAGGGGGCAGTATGTCTGTATGTTGTCATGTAGATGTTGGAGAGTTGTATTGTTTGTGTGACAGGCTGGTTGTTTTTGTTCAGAAGAGGAAGTTAAAGAAGTCAACAAACAAACACTTATTCATTTTATTTGTTTAGTTTTTTTGTTTTTTTTTACTACACTGAAGAATTCAGTCAAAACATCGACTACAGTAAAAACCGCCACACGTTAACAGTCTGATTACATACATACGACTAAAACCTGTCGGCTCCGGAGTGTCGTTAGCGTAGAAAGTGGTTGTGGCTAACATGTTATGCAGTTTTATATGGGTGGGACAGTGAGAGCCTGAAGGACTCAACCTCATTAAAAGAAGCTGAAGACGTGCTACGGCTACTATTCCCAGTGTTTAACAGTGTGCAGTCATCTTTAAATGTTAATATCAAAAACATAATGCAGGTTTGATATAATGGACTATATGTAACATACTGTATGAACGGAGCGATTAATCACGTATTGCCCCATAATCTGTATCCGACATTGTCCTTCAGAAACATGCACATCAACATTTCCAGCAATAATCAGGAGAGTTTACTGTGTTTGATATTTAATGTACGGCTTCCAGGAAGTAGCCACACCCTCCCACTCTCTGACTAAAGCTCTCATCTTCTCCCACTGTCTCTTTTATGTTTCATGTTTTATAAGTTAATATGACGGAAGCTTCACCGCCTTTGATAATAATATAAACGCTCAGTACTGTGACCAAGTTTAGCTTTCAGCCGATTAGCTAACGTAGCCGCTCCACACTGCCAAGATCCTTCAGTATGCTTCAAACCTTTATTGTTAAGTACTCCAAACCTGTATCGTTAAGTACTACAAACCTGTATCATTAAGTACTACAAACCTGTATCATTAAGTACTACAAACCTGTATCGTTAAGCACTCTAAACCTGTATCGTTAAGTACTACAAACCTGTATCATTTAGTACTATATAATTTGTAGTATTCAGTAGTACTAGTCTTACACCAGCTCGTGAACATTCCCGCTGCCCTCGACACTTCCTGTACAAACCAAAGCTTTACAGTGGAGGAGTATAGAAACATATTGACCCGGGTCGATGCAGATTTGCCCGTCCCCCCAGGATAGTGGACTAAACAGCAGAAACACATCAAACTGAAACACACGGCAAATATCGGAAATGCCACACGAACACCAGAAACATGACGACGGTGTCCGAAGAGGCGCTTCATTCCACGATCTGCAGAAACACCAAACGGACGGTTAGAACGCGTTCTACGGCGCTGACAGTAATAGTGCGTGGCCGGTCCTCACCATGGCGACCTTGCTGGTCTGCTCGCGGGTTCGAACCCGCAGCTTGTTGACGTTGGTCTCGGCAATGTCGGCCCTCTCCTCGGCATCATCCAGCTCGTGTTGGATTTTCCTGAAACGCACAGTGCTGCAGCCTACCTGCTCCTCCTGGTGGACGCACAGGGGAACAACCAGACACAGGGTTAAACCTGCACGAACCGCTTTGTTTTCTGACCACTGGAGGGCAGCAGAGCGGAAACAAGCCATGGACACAATGTTGACGCAACAAAACAAAAAAATCTGGTCCATGCATTTGTTTCTTCTAGACCAGATTATTGCAACTCCTTATTGATGGCTGCTCCAACAGGTCTCTTAAGACCCAGTTGATCCAGAATGCTGCAGCTCAAGTTCTGACAAATCTAGAAAAAAGGGATTAGTCCTGAATCAGCGCCTCTGCACTGACTGCCTGAAAAATCCAGAATATCATATAAAATCCTCCTTCTCACCTACAAACACCGAATGGTCAGCTACCCCCATATCTTGAAGAGCAGTACCCCTCTACCTGTAACCTTAAGTACTCTCAACCTGTATCGTTAAGGAGAACAGTAGAGACAACCTAGAGTCTGATTCAGCGATCAAGCTGACACTCCTCTTTGATAACACTGGGGCTGGCTTGGGTTGTCCTGGACCAGCCCTTAGTTTTGCTTGTATAGGCCTAGACTGCTGACAGGCTTCTTGTAATACCCCTCCTCTCCATCCGGCTCATTCATGGCACATTAAGCCCCGCCTCCTCTCTGGTTGGTTACGCGGTACAAAGATCTGGATTCTTGCTGGAGCCACTTTTAACGTGATAAAAAGACTCACGGCGCTCTCCGCTTGTCTCTTGTAGGTCTTGACTTTGGTCTGAAGTTTATCGACGAGCTCCTGCATCCTCAGCAGCGTCTTCCTGTCCTCCTCCGACTGCAGGAGCACAGAGAGAACCGATGGAACACACAGAACGTAGAACCAGCAGAGCGTCAGTGTGGTGAAACCAGACCTGGTACGTCAACTCTTTGACACGCTTCTCGTAGCGACGGACTCCCTTCTGATATTCGTCGCTCTTCTTCTGCTCCACCATCAGTTCCGTCTGCAGCTCCCGCACCTGCACACAAGCACCAAGCGGGTCACTGATTCAGGATCAGACTCAGGATCCCTGACTCAGCTGTGACATAACTTTCCATCCCCAACTGATGTGTGTCGTCACCGTGACAACAATCCTTTTCTTTTCATACTGGTCACATGACCGCTGGAACCTGGTCTGTCCATTCTTCTACTACACTATATGTAGAACTCCTCCTCTGGGTGTCCAGGTTGAAACTGTATCCATGGAAACGCCGACTCACCCTCGTCTCCAGCTTATGAAGCTGCTTCTTTCCTCCCTTCAGTGCCATCTGCTCCGTCTCCTCCAGTTTCACCTGCAGCTCTGTGGCAGAGACACAACGCCGTTACCATCGACCTACACAGGGACCTGGTCCACACAGGGAGACTCTGTGGTCCACCACGGTTGTGGTCCACCCTCGCCACAGTGTGTTTCTGTACCTTTCACCGTGCACACCATGTTCTTCTTGGTTCTCTCCATCATGCTGCTGTTGTCCTGCTCCTTCTTCAGCTCCTCGGCCATCAGAGCCGCCTGGCGAGACAGAAGGAAGACGCCAGGGTCAGGTTTGTAAAAACAGAAAGGGTTCAACCGCCCCAAAAACAGTGAGTGTTGGTCAGAGGTCAGAGATCAGAGGTCAGGACTAACATCAGTGATGGCCTTCTTGGCCTTCTCCTCGGCGCTGCGACTCTCCTGCAGGAACTCGTCCGCCTCGCCGGTCAGCAGAGACAAGTCGGCCTCCAGCTTCTTCTTCTGGTTCAGCAGGCCGCCGTTCTGAGACAATCAATCAATCAATCCATCAATCAATCAATCAATCAATCAATCAATCAATCAATCAATCCATCAATCAATCAATCAATCAATCAATCAATCAACCAGTCAGACATGGGTGTGGTCGTACCTGAGCGGCCAGCATGTGAACTCTCTCCGTCACCTCCACCAGCTCGTGTTCAGCCATCTTGCGGCTGCGGTCGGTTTGTTCCAGTATCCCACGTAGCTCCTCCTCCTCCGCCGTCATCAGAGAACAGCGCCGCTCCAACAGGACGATCTGTTCTCTGAGCTGATTGGTCAGATGGACTTTGTCCTCCAGATCCACCTGCTGCTCTTTGACCTGCGAGGAGACGGAGTCCGTTTAAACATTCTACCGCATCTGAAGACCGATGTTTCCTTCAGCTCAAACTCCAGAGGGCCCTCGCTCCGCCCTCGCTTCACCTCGCCCTCGCTTTGCCTCGCCTCGCCCTCGCTTTGCCTCGCCCTCGCTTTGCCCTCGCTTCGTCTTGTTTCGCCCTCACTTCAACTTGCCTCGATTCGCCCTCACCTCGCCCTCGATACTTTTACTATGATATTTTTTGTATTTAAAGGTGATAATCAGCTGTTCTCTAACTGTAGCGAACCCCCTTAAACTCCACCCACCTTATTTTTAAAAGAACATTTCCTAAGATCCCTATGATAGGAGACACCAACCATGATGGCATAAGTATATCGATTGTACATTGAGTCCTTACCACCCTGACATTGAGGACTCATTAAGGACTGTCTTCAGGTCTTGGATCAGGTGGGACTACCTGAGTCTGCAGGTGTCTCATGGTCCTCTGGCTCTCGGCGGCCTGCCGGTTGGCGTGTCCCAGCTGAACCTCCATCTCGTTCATGTCCCCCTCCATCTTCTTCTTCAGACGGACCGCCTCGCTGCGACTACGAACCTCCGCCTCCAAACTGGCCTGCATGGTCTCCAGGGAGCGCTGGTGACCCCGCCTGGTGGACAGCAGTGGTATTACTACCCGAGCTACCTTTTCACCGGTTCGTTTGAGGGTTTACATTTACCTGAGGTTGTCTATCTCTTCATCTTTTTCTGAAATCTTGCGCTCAATCTCGGTCCTGATCTGCTGTAGCTCCATCTGGAACCTCAAGGTCTTGCTCTCCTCGTGCTCCAGGGTACCCTGGTGGTGGGGGGGTGGGGGGGGGGAGGGGTGTTAAGACTGTCTACTAGCTGACTTGTATGTGCAGCAGGTTAGTGGGTTACCTCAGCTTCCTCCAGAGCTGCTTTGATGTCACTCTTCTCCACATCCAGGATCTTCTTCATCCTCTCTAGCTCATAGATGGTCTTCCCTCCCTGACTAATGTGATCCGTCAGGTCCAGGATCTCCTCTGGAGTCAAACGCAGTTACTCAATCAGTTAGTCAATCAGTCATGATTCATTGTCTACAGGGACCACCAAGTTCACTTAGGACCATAAGAGTCTTGTGAAGCAAGACTTTTGATTATCAGTGATTATCAGAAGTTTGATACGTTAGTCTCACGCTGTTTTCATTCTGTGGTCCCCATAGAGGTCTACGATAGTAGGTCACATTGGTCCAGAGACCAGACCAGACTATGTGGAGAAACCAGAGACTGTCTGCGATCCCCCAGAGGTCTAGATAGTAGCTCACATTAGTCCAGAGACCAGACCAGACTATGTGGAGAAACCAGAGACTGTCTGTGGTCCCCCAGAGGTCTACGATAGTAGCTCACATTAGTCCAGAGACCAGACCAGACTATGTGGAGAAACCAGACTGTCTGTGGTCCCCCAGAGGTCTACGATAGTAGCTCACATTAGACCAGACCAGACTATGCGGAGAAACTACAGACAACAAGGTCTCTGCCATATCTGGTGCGTCAGGAGTACCTTGCAGGTTCTTGTTTTCCCGTTTAACCGTCTCCAGATGGTCCAGAGCTTCTTCGTAGCAGTTCTTTAGTTTGAAGAGCTCGGTGCTCAGACTGCGCGACTCTTTCTGCGACGCCTCCAGCTCCGCCTGACTCTCCTCGAACTTCTGCTTCCAGTCGCTCAACAGCTGAAGCAAACAAACAACCAGCACACAAACTGGTTTTTACTGCCGTCCACCACATCTACAGGCGGTGAGCATTGTAGCACATTTCCTACACTCTTTCCAACTGGGATGGGCATTGCTTACCTTGTCGAAGTTGCGTTGTCTCTTGTCCAGAGCCAGAGCAGCAGCGTTGGTTCGCTCCAGTTCAACCATTAGGTCTTCAATCTCCGTCTGCAGACACAGTTTGGTTTTCTCCAGGGAGGAACATTTGGCGTGAGACGTCTCCACAGCTTCCTCCACCGTCTGCAGCTTGACGACCAACTTCTTCCTGCAAACGGCAAACGGCACAAACAGGGAAAATGTCACATCCGATTTGAAAAATGAATACAAGGTAAAAGAACAAAAGTCGAGCTGAAACCTTTTCCCTTGGTAACGTAACAATACATTAAAAAAATTAGCAAAAATTATATTTCTTTGTATTTTATATAAAAATGTATGTATGTAATATTTTTTCCTGGAAAACAAAATGTGACCCATCTTCAATCAGCTGGTACCAACAACTTCAACCACTAATGACATCATCCATCAGTAGTCGTCATAGTGGTGGTAGTGGTAGTAGTATAAGTAGTAGTAATAGTGGTGGTAGTAGTAGAAGTATCTTTATTACTTGGCGTCCTCCAGCTCCTCGATGCGCAGCACGGCGTCGGTCTCGTACTTGGCCCTCCACTGGACCACCATGCCGTTGGCTTTGGACAGCTCCCTCTGCAGCTCCGCTCTGGACTCCATCTCCTCCTCCAGCTGCTCCCTCAGCAGGCTGCTGTCATGACGGGACGCCTGAACCGCATGAGCCAGAGCCACCCGGGCCTGAACCACACGGACACACATGTGAACCACAGACCTGCTGGTCTCATCCGGTCTACACACGTATTGACCCAGTGAGGACCAGAAGGCTGAGCATTGAAACCACGGATCAGAGTTGCTTCATTAAATCATCACTAAAATATATATTTTTTAATTTTGTTCGTGTTGCTCAACAACTTTTTTCATTTTCTGTCAGTTGGGATGACATTAAGCTACAAAACAAAACTTAAGTTTACTAGAACAACATCTAGGTTTCAGAATAACATTATTATTATTACGTTAGCTTTAGACGACAAAACCAACGTTAGCTTTAGACAACGGAACCAACGTGAGCTTTAGACGACAAAACCAACTTTCGCGCGACAATTCTTGAGCCCTGAGGTTTCGCTGTTACTTTGCTCTCCTCCTCCAGCTGCCTCTTCAGGTCTTCGGAGTTTTGGCTAATCCCAGCTTTGGAGCGCTGGAGCTGACCAATCATAGCGTCCCGCTCCTCCAGGCGGCGGCTGTACTCGGCTGGAAGAACAACACAGGGAAGAAGAAGCAGTTGATCCGCCGTCAGCAGGTCTGGTGTTTATGCAACACTGTCTACTACGCTACAAAACACTACAAAACTACATTACAAAAAATTGCAAAAAACACTACAAAGTACAAACTAGACTAGGTTGAGACAACAAAGCTACTTAGTTAGCTACTTGGTTACGTTAAATCATCATGGTTTTGATTAGATTACTTTAAATTATTATGATAAAATAGATGTTGCTGCCATTTCTAACAACTAGCAAGTAGTCAGTGATGAAAACATTTCAGAAACTTTGGGAAAATGTGTATTTTTTCGTAGAAGTCACTGGGGAAGTGAGTCTGATTTTACACTGTTACACTGTTTAAATAGTAGAATGAAACTAAACACTTTGGACCCTGGACCCTGGGCCCAGGACCCTGGATTCTGGATTCTACATTCTGGATTCCTCATTCTGGATACTGGATTCTGAGTTCTGAGTTCTGGGTTCTGGGTTCTGGTCTACAAACACAGATTATCGGTTTAAATAGTTGAAAACTACATATTTACTATCATTCGGCCCGTGACTTCTGGCATTTGGCCACAATCAAAAAGGTTTGACCCCACCTGGGGAGAATCATGATACGCACATCTGCGATGAACTCACCTTTTATATTACGAGATAATAAAACAGTAAATGTGTCGTACCGGTCTCGGTGAGCGCTCGTGCTTTCTGAGCCGAGATATCTGTCAGCTGCCTCTGCAGATCCTCAGCCCGGCTCCTGCTTTCATTCAGCTGGTCTTCAAAAACCCTGCACATCTTCTCCACAGCCCCCTGTGGAGAAGACACACACACACACACACACACACACACACACACACACACACATACACACACACACACATACAGGCACATCAGCTGATGATTGAACGTTTCAACCTTTTGTTTTGTGGACTACCATTCTGGATTCTGAAATCTTGGTTTTTGCCCCCTGGTCTACTGGACCCCTTTGACGTGGAGGTGGACTGACCTTGTTCCGAGTCAGCTGCTCCATGTTGGCCGCCAGGTCATCGGCCTCCAGCCTGAACTCCACCTTCTCCTTCTCCAGCTTCTGTTTGGCTCGCTGTAGAGCATCGATCTGCTCGCCGAGCTCCGCCACCATGTCCGAGTGCTTCTTCCGAAGGG
The DNA here is from genome assembly GCF_963514095.1 of Eutrigla gurnardus. NCBI lineage: Eukaryota > Metazoa > Chordata > Actinopteri > Perciformes > Triglidae > Eutrigla > Eutrigla gurnardus. Next base: position 24,916,098 of record NC_139922.1, on the reverse strand, counting down.
TGGCAGCCGTCGCCTCGTGATGAAGCCCCGCCTCCTCCAGCTCCCGCCGCATCTTCAGGAAGTCTGCCTCCCTTTTCCTGTTTGGTGTGTAAGTTAGTTCAAGGGTGAAAAGTGAAAGGGTCTGACCTTAACGAGTGCAGCGTTGATGCGGATGGCGAACCTGTTGAGGGCGATCTGAGCGGCTGAGGCTCCGCCCGCCTCCTCCAGCTGCTCCCCGAGCTCCTCCAGCTCTCTGGTGATGTCATTCCTCTGACGCTCAGCTTTGGAGCGCCACGCCCGCTCTGCCTCCAGCGCCTCCTCCAGCTCCTCAATCCGAGTCTGAGGGGGCGATCACACACAAGACACAGCAATGAAGGGAGAGATCGGTAAGCACAGCAGGTTCTGTTTTGGACCGGTCAGACCCACCTGGAGCTCCTTGATCTTCTTCTGGAGGTGAGACACCAAACTCTGCTCGTCCTCCAGTTTGGACTGAATCTGAGCCGAGTCGAAGTCTTTCCTTTATGGTACAAAGACAAAATCACAACAAAATAGGAAGGTTAGATTCTATCAGGGTGCTGGTCCATATCATCATAGAGTGATTGGTTTTTGGTCGTCACCATCTTGTTCTTTTCCCGTTTGGCAGAAACATAGAAGTTGAAAACTACAAGGCCCAGATGTGTTGACTTACTTTTTCAGTCTGTCCTCCAGGTCTTCCTTTTGGTGCTCCAGTTCCTTTACCGAGTCCATGGACAGCTTCAGATCCGCCTCCAGCTTCCGTTTGGTTCGTTCCAGATCCATCCGCTCCTTCTTCTCCTGCGCCAACGAACTTTCTACCTGTTGGGGAGACGTGGGAGAAGCTGTCAGACACCACACAACTCATAGCACCTTGATCTGGTGGTCCTTCTTTTAGGAGGTTTTAGTGGTTAAAAAGAGGTTGCAAGTCATTGTGGTCCCTCAAGAGGTTCATAGGGTTGAATGGGTAGTTAGGTTAGGTTGTCTAGGGTTGTTGTTGTGTTTTTAGGTGCTTGTTGTGGCCCTTTAGGAAGTTCTAGTGATAAAAAAGAGGTTGCAAAGGTCCGTTAGGTGGTCATTGTGGTCACTGAGGTGGTTCTCGTGGTGCTTCAGGACGCTGTAGCGATCCTTTAGTCAATTCAATTGGTCATTAAAGAGGTTGTAGAGGTCCTTGTGGTTTCCAGAGGTTCTGTGGGGGGTTGCAGTCTGTTAAGTATGTGTTTGTTTTTGGGTTATTGCGTATGTTATTCTAGCCGAGTTGCTGGTGAGCTTAAATAATGAAAATAGATTTCTTGAGCTGAAATATGTTTCTGGGTCTCAGAGCCTCGAATAAAACAAAGATCTGTTCTTACATCGTCCACTTGCTGCTCCAGCCGCACTTTAGCTTTGGCCAACATGTTGACTTTGTCCTCCTGCGTCTGAAGGTCGTGCAGAGCCTGCTGGTGAGCCTCCTGCAGGGCGGCCTTCTCTCTGGTCAGAGACGCGATGGACTCATCCAGGACACACATCTCATGGGACAGGTTCTTCACCTGCACACACACAACACTGAAGCTCTGAAACAGGAAGCAGAGAACGGCGAAGGCAGTGATACCTCGCTTGCTCGTTAAAACACCTTGTTCTCCACTCCGTGTCGCTCCTTCTCCACTTTGGCCAGAGTCATTTCCAGGTCGTCCACATCTTTCTTCAGCGACACCACCTCCTCCTCCAGCTGGCGTTTCTTGGACGTCAGCGTGGCGGTCACCTCCTCCTCGTCCTCCAGTCGCTCCTGCATCTCCTTCAGCTTCGACTCCATGGAGATTTTGGTCTGGATCAGCTGGTTGCAGCGTTCCTCCGCGTCAGCCAGGTTGTCTTGTTCCTGGATGGTTTAAAAAGAGAAAAACAACATTACTTCTTATAGTGGGGGGGTCCAACAACACAGGACTTAAACCAGCAGACCGTGTTGGACACTACATATTCAATTATTTAGGTCATAAAGTGGTATTAAGGGTTTTACGTTGTCTAAGAGTATTTTAGGTGGTTGAACTAGTGCTTTTGGAGGTACTAGTGACCATTAAATGGGCATAGAGGTCCTTCTGGTGGTCCTTGTGGTCCTTCAGGAGGTTTAAAAAGAGGTGCAAAGGTCAGGTTGGTACTCCTTGTGGTCACTCAAGAGGTTTTAAGGGCTTTAGGTTGTTGTTTTAGGTGCTTGTAATGGCCGTTAAGGAGGTTCTAGTGGCCTAAAAGAGTTTCAGTAGGTGGCTCTAGTGGTGCTTGTAGGTTGTTGTGGTGGTTCTTTAGGACATTAAATTGGAAAACTACTTATGTTGGGGATGGGGGGGTCTGACAACACAGGACTTAAACCAGCAGACCATGTTGGACACTACGGTGGTTCTGTTTATTCCTGACTGCACAAACTTATTTTAAGCCCAACTATGATGTTTTTCCTAAACACCCCGACTGACTGAAACAAAACTTGGTGAACAAACGCTACTTCCACTTCAAACACGTTTGAAAGTGGCAGTAAAGAATAAAGCTTCCACCTGAAGAAACAAAATCTGAGGATTATCCATTTGTAAATATGTGCATCATCCAGATCAGAGGAACAGACACAGTTTGCATGTAAACTGATGTGTTAATGAGATTATTCTAAGTTTAAGTGTGACTCACAGCTTGGAGCTGCAGTGCCAGATCATTCTTCTCCTGAACCAGAACCACCTGCCGCTCCTCAGCCTCCCAGCGCTTTACCTCCGATCTGACGGGTAAACAAACAAAGGTGAACGGAGAGAAAACACAGAGAAGCAGACGCATATATCTGCCTTCATTTAACGTTCTGAACCCAGATTTAAATGTATAAATAACAAAAGTGAGCAGACCTGTCAAAGGCCTCTTTTAACTTGTTGAACTCTTCTCTGAGAGCAGCCATTTCTTTCTCCACCTGGGCGCTCCTGAGCAGGGGGCGGAGCTTATAGAACAGCATCATCCATGGCCACTTCCTCACAGAGAAGTACGCTCTGAGGTTGAACTGGATCACCGTCAAAGCCTCCCTGAGAGGACCAGTTACAGCCATTAAACAAACCATTTCTTTTTTCCCAGCAAACGTTTACGAAAACATAGATGTTATTTTTAATTAATGCAATAGTTATCATACCTTTTCAGCATCATGGTTTCTCGCTGCAGCCTCATCAGCTTCCCTCTGGCCATCGCCTGGACGACGGTGAGGATCTGAGCCAGACGGATGTCCCTCAGGTCCTCCAGCTGCCCCAGCAGCCCCACCTTAAAGAACACCTGAGAGAACAGAAGTACACCATCGAGTCTTCATCACGGCAGCACGTAAAGCTTCTCTACACGACGTTCAGATCATCACTGTAGTTTGCACCGTTTGCAATGTTAGCACCACTAGCTGCTAGCTGCTGGCTCAGCACGCACTCTCAATCTCCTTTATAATCTAAATTTAAAAATGAATTTCCTTTTACTTAATCTGTACAACATAGAAGGGCCTCTATTCTTAGAGCATGGTCATATTCTTCAGAGTATGTGTGCTGGACCTTAGTGTGTCCGAACTTGTACTGGGTGTGGTCTATGTCCAGAGAGCACAGCAGCTTCTCCACCGCCTTCCTGCTGTCCACAAACAAGCCTTCTGGAATCGCAGCAGGATTCAAGATGCGATAACTGGGAAAGACGGGTACACGTGGATCACTGAAGAGGACTGGTTTGTTAAGTTCTTGGCTGCAGTAAAAAAACCTGATCAGTAAAAACATCTGTGTGTTGTTCGGTCTGGGACTGACCGTTGTCTGAACTCTGCATACAGGATGCGGTTTGGGAAGCCCTTCCTGCAAATCCTGATCCCCTCGAGAACTCCGTTACACCTCAACTGGTGGAGGACCATGAAGGGATCCATCAGACCTGGAGAACATAACCAGTGTGGAAACTTGAGGTACTTGATACTGTCCTTCCACCTCTAGATGATACAAACTGATGTTATACTAGTTTTACTTTGCCTTTGTGACAATTTAAAATTTTCAAAGTAAATTAGCATATGCAAAATAATCATTCTCTGGAAACTTTGCTGCTTTTGTAAACAAACATCCTCATACGGTATGTTGTTGTTAGCATTTAGCTAACTCTGGTGTGTGGTTACCTTGACTCTTGGTGTCATTGGGGATGATGCAGCGGATAAAGTGAGGCTGAGTGCTGCGGAGGTTCGCCATCAGCTTCTTTAGATTCTCCTGCGTTTAAACACACAAGCAGACAAAGTGTTGGACACCATCTTGGGTAAAGAGTTGTCAGAAACCCCGGGATGAACGACCAAACAACTCGCCTTATGTAACTGTGAAACCGTCTGGAAGGAAGCTGCTTTCCTTTTCCTGTGTTTGCCGTCAGCCCTCAGATCCCCAGCTGAAACAAAACCATTCACAATATTTATTTAATATTTATATAAATTTATTTCCTTTCAGTTTTAAAATGGCCTCATTTCTATAGCGCTTTTGTCCAAAGCGCTTTACAGGAAATTACTGACATTCACCCATTCATACACACATTCACACACCGACGGAGTCAACCACGCAGGGCAACAGCCAGCTCGTCAGGAGCAATTAGTGTGAGGTGTCTTGCTCAGGGACACGAGGCACTCAGCTAGAAGGAGCCGGGAAGCGAACTGGCAATATTGCGGTTACCAGCCAACCCACTCTACCTCCTGAGCTAAACTCCCCCCACTAAACCCCCAGTTTTCAGTGTTTGCCACGCTTTTAAGTTTTTTAAACTTCCAAGTAGTGTTTTTTTGTTTCGTTACCCATGTCTGCGCTGATGTAGTCCTCAAACAGTCCAGCCATTAGTTTTTGGGAGGACTTTTGGAACAGAGCCACGACCGTCTCATTCAGAGGATCTCGGTTCTTATCCAGCCATCCTGTTATGTTGTACGGCACCTACAGGAAACGCACACAACAGCTGAGAGTCATTCCCAATGAGCACACAGACTTCTATTTGAATCCTTTAGTCCCCTTTGTGTCCATCAGTACACAATCACAGCCAACATAAATGAAATGGAGTTCCCCAAGGCTCCATTCTCGGGCCTCTTCTTTTCAGGGTCTACAGGCTCCTGCTAGCTAAAACATGCACACAGGGTAAACCTGTCTCCTACAAAATTATGACAACAAAAGTACCTGATTATATTTAGGCAGCCAAGGCCTAGACAGCTGTCTCCTGGGTGGAATCCTCTATTTTTTTAACCTGTCCACCACCCAGACCATGTCAAGAGCAAATGTAATCCAAGACAAACTAACTTTCCCTTGAGACATAATTCACAATGCAGTTTAGTTGCGTGGCAACGTCATTCATAGCAGACCAGGGTGCACAGGGAAAAACATGTAGACCCACATAGGAGGGCCAGCCCAGTAGGAGCTGATACTGTAGACCCTCATAGGCGGGCCGGCCGAGTAGGAGTTGATACAGTAGAGCCATATAGGCGGGCCGGCCCAGTAGGGGCTGATACTGTAGACCCACATAGGCGGGCCGGCCCAGTAGGAGCCGGTACTCACCACTCCAGCATAGTGAACTATCTCAAAGTGCGTCTCGTGTTTGCGCTTCTTGTCGAGGCGTGGCCGCTGGAAGTTGGGCGACTTGCCCAGGTGGTTGTCGTAGAGTTTGGTTTTGAAGCTGTTGTCCGTGGCCTTGGGGAACATGCACTCTTCCTCCAAGATGGACAGGATGCCCATCGGCTGCAAAACATACACACAGAGCCTCCGTTGTACCTTTTGACTGTGCTGAAACACTCTACCTGATTATATCTAGAGCTTAAGGATGAGCAGTAAATGTGAAAACTCACCTTCTCTATGAGGTCTATGCAGGCCTGCAAGTCCAAACCGAAGTCGATAAAGGTCCACTCGATCCCCTCGGACCTGTAATCCTCCTGCTCCTGGATGAACATGTGGTGGTTGAACAGCTGCTGCAGCTTCTCATTGGTGAAGTTGATACAGAGCTGCTCGAAGTTGTTGAACTGCAGAAAGAGATACACAACCGGATTTTCAGGTAATTTTAATCTTTAATCGTGTTCAATTCTTTCAGCTTTGTTTCCGTCTGTCTTTCTGTCTTTACCTCAAAGACCTCGAAGCCGGCGATGTCGAGGACCCCAATAAAGTACTGGCGAGGCAGCGCGGTGTACAAGGACGAGTTGATGCGACTCACCAGCCACTTGAACATGCGGTCGTATGTTGCTTTGGCCAGCGCTGCTGCTGCGAAGTAGACCTGCACACACACGTTACACAGCCAGCAGCTTCACTCTGCGTGCTCCTCAATGGACCTGCTGCCATTTACACTGATGGATGGATTGATTGGTTGATTGGTCGATTGGTTACCTGTTCTACAGTCTGTCCTTTGACGATGTACTCGTTTCCCACTTTGACGCGGGGGTTCAGCAGCCCCTTCAACAGATCGGCAGAGTTGATGCCCATCAGGTAAGCTGCTTTATCTCCACCTCAACACACAACACATCTGTTATAATCAGACATTGTATTCAAGAGTGACTTTCTAAACACACAAGGACACCTTACAGGTATCTGCCATGTAAGTGAAATGCTGATGAATAGGAATGTAGAACTTAAAACTTTGACTGATTTATTTATGTGGTGGTGTACTGTATAAATGTTTGGCTGAGGTGCAGCCGTGTGGGCGTCGTACTCTCGGTGCCGTCAGCCTCCGCCTGCTCCTCACGCTGCCTCTTCTTGAACTTCATGTTGCCAAAGTGCATGATGGCTCCGACGATCTTATAGCAGCCGTACTTCTCCTCGGGGGTGAAGCCCAGCGTGTCCATGGCGTGCTGCACGGACAAGTCAGAGACAGGGTTCCTACACCGTTTCCAAAGTCAAATTCAAGCACTTTTCAAGCATTTCAAGGTGCACTTTGATGCTTTTCCAGCACCTTCCAGCTGTGATAAACTACCAAATTGTATCCAATACATTTTTCACGCAGAAATGTCAGAAAATGCTGTGTTTAGTCCCTCAAATATGGAGATCTTCTTTTCTCTGTGTTATATCATATATGTCATCACATAGAACATACATTGCAAGCACTTTCAAGCACTTTATTTGAAATCCAAGCACTTTTCAAACCTTGAAAACACCACACTAAAAGTGTTTTCAAGGATTTCCAGCACCTGTACCAACCCTGCAGAGAGAGGTGGACTAGAAGAGGATTCAGGTCTTTAAGGAAGTGCTGGAAGGGGGACCATGTAAGTCTATCTAGGCTGGAATGGTCTAGTAACCGGTTGAGCCGGTGGTTGATTGATTTTGATTTTTGTTGTGTTTTTCCAATTGAGTAAAATCGTTTTCTTGGCCAGAGTTAATGCAATGAGGAGAATGTGTTTCTCACGTCGGTGAGTTTCAGCTCCTCTCCGTCGTTGATGCTCTCCACCGTGGTGACCCCCTGGGAGCAGAAGTGGTAGTCGTACGGGTTGGTGGTCACCAGCAGCATGTCTGCAACACAGCACAGGTCAGTACAGTCAGATGTTTAACTAACACACACCAACACTTACTTTTACTCACATACATTATTTCTTGCATTGCAAGTTTTCTAAAAATGTGTGTTTGAATATGAAATTATCTTGTTAAATATGATAGAATTTCCAGGACAGAAAAATATACTTTTTTTTTTAGGAAATCTATTTATTTTCTTTAGTTAACACACAGTTTCACAGTTACACAGTTCTAGTGGTTACCTTGTAGCTCTGGCTTGTGATTGGACGGGTTCTAGTGGTGGGTGTGGTTACCTTGTAGCTCTGGCTTGTGATTGGACATAATCTGGTAATAGATGTGGTAGCTTCTCTCTTCTGGCTGCTGGAACACAACTCTGGACTTTTCAAGGAGATCTGATGAAATACACACAAATACTACTACTATACTGTGGTACTATAATACTATTTAATACAATTTGACATGCTTTGTCATTTCTAACACACTAAATGTATAATGTCAACAAACTCACAGATGTTGATATCAGCGGAGGCTAGCTTCCCCGTCGGCCCGAAGTGAATTCTGATAAACTTTCCCTGAGACGCACAAACACAAACACATGCTGGTTACTATGGGGACGCCTCCTCAGCGGCCGGCCTCCGCCACCATGATGAAGTCATCCCACTCACAAAGCGGGAGGAGTTGTCGTTGCGGACGGTCTTGGCGTTTCCGAACGCCTCCATGGCCGGATTAGCTTCGATAATCTGGTCCTCTAAAGAGCCCTGAATACACACATGGAATATAAACCCAGAATATTATAAACCCAGAATATAAACCAAGATTATATTACCAGAATATAAACCCAGAATACAATCCCAGAACAGAAACCCAGAATATTATAAACCAAGAATATTATAAACCCAGAATATAAACCCAGAATATTATAAACCCAGAATATAATAAACCCAGAATATTTCAAACCCAGAATATTACAAACCAAGAATATAAACCCAGAATATTTCAAACCCAGAATATTATATACCCAGAATATTATATACCCAGAATATTATAAACCCAGAATATTATAAATCCAGAATATAAACCCAGAACATAAACCCAGAATACAAACCCAGAATATTATAAATCCAGAATATAAACCCAGAATATAAACCCTGTGTTCTCCAGAGCACTCTGTTAACGCAACGGGACGCTAATAAAAGTTAAAACGTTGAGAGGACTTACGCCTTTTTTCACATTTTCGCCCAGAGCAGCCACGATGGCAAAGTATTGAATCACCCGCTTGGTGTTGACCGTTTTTCCTGCTCCTGACTCGCCGCTGAACGACGACACAACACACACAGAGGGATTGACGCACAATCACATCGCACTTTGGCTTTGAATTATTGTGCTGAATCATTCATTAAATAACAAGACTCTCTGATGATGAAGTATAATGAATTGTTTTGCTTAATTGTGACATTACTTGCCATTACTGTTTTTGACTATAACATTACTTTATTGGCAGAAAATGCTAAATTGACATCCTGTAACTCTGACTTACGTGATCAACATCGACTGGTTCTCCCGATCTGCGGACGAAAACAAAGAAACGTGAACAAACATATCACTAATTACTACAAGAGACTCAAGACCAGAGGACTCATTAAACAGTTTTAGTTCATTCTGAATATTTATATTTAACTCATATAATATTTATCATCTCCTAACACCAACGTCTAGGTGGAGGTAAGCCCCGCCTCCTATCTGAGCAGCAGGAATAAACACAAATGTTCTCGCAGGGCGCCAAACTCACATGAGCAATACACAACGAAAATTCGCTTTGCGTTCAGTGTGTACAGGGCATAATGCTAGCAGACGTGTAGCATGGCTAGCCAGTTAACTGCGTGACCAGCCAGTTAGCTGTGTGGCTAGCCAGCTCGATGCGGCTCACCTGGACGGCTGTTTGAAGCCAGTATAACCTGAAAGTGGCTAACGTTAGAGGTCAGAGGTTACAGGTGACTCACTCTGCAGCAGGTCGGTGTAGGCGTTGTCCGCCGCGGCGTAGACGTGCGGCGGGATTTCTAAACGGCGCCTCCCTTTGTACGCCGCTATCACCCGGGGAGAGTAGATCGGCAGCCATTTGTAGGGGTTGATTGCGACACAGAACAGGCCGGAGTAGGTCTGACGGAGACAGTTAGATGGTTACAAACCACACGATGGTATAAAACAACAGAGTTTCTTTAGAATAAACACTGACATAGATGTTCCACATGCTGTATCTCCTCTTCAGGTTGAAGAGGACCGAGGCCTCGTTCAAATGCGTCAACATGGACAAGTCCTCGATCATGTCGAACTTGGAAGGGTTCATCGGCTGCAGGTCGCTTTCTTTAACCACCAGGAACTAAAACGCCGCAGAAGTCACAGAGTTTAGTTATAAATCTGAGTTACAGCAAAACAGAGAGCCAAATATACTGTATATATATGTTTTTAAATCTGGAATACCAATATCAGTACTGGCCCTACACATTCCGGAAGAAAAACTTTTACAACTTTTACAACCATGAAAGCTTCCTCATTGCTACACAGTCTCACGGCAGGACGACATATAGCTACAAAACCTTACTTTTAGAAAGGACTGAGCTGCTCATGATATCGTCCACAAACCAAGTGTACATGACGACTACGTTAACAAAACCTTGACAACTGAGTGAAGTTTGTGAAATTTGATTAGATTCTTGATACTACACTAATTAGTGCTTTTATTGAACCTGAGTGTCTCTTAAATTGAATGTTTTGAAAAGGTTAACATTTTAAAATGGGGCTGATAGAGTAATGAGCATGAACCGACCCGTCCGTCCTTGGTCTCCACGGTGGTCTTGTCTCCATTCAACTCTTTGACCTCCACTTGGATGTACGCTTCAGTGTCATCAGGTAGCCAGACACGCTTCGTACCTGCAAGGAATACAGCGTTTTATTCAGTATATGTGACCACGCACTATAGACGTGAAATATATATTATATATATATATATTTATATTTATATCTACATACCATCATAGGCCTGGGCTATAGCAGCCAGCTGCTCCAAGTTGGTGAGACGGAGAAAGAGAGCAGCTTCTCCAAACTCCTCCAAGTCCAGGAACCGAGACATCTGAGCACACAGGACCATAGGAGGTTATTACGTAGGAGGTTATAATGTAGGATGTTATAACGTAGGAGGTCATAATGTAGCAGGTTATCATTTAGGAAGTTATAACGTAGGATGTTATCATGTAGGATGTTATAATGTAGGAGGTTGACTACCAGACACAACTATCATCTCCTGTTCTCTACCACTGGATTATGCGCAGTAAAGCAATAGTAGCATATTAGAAATGAAATTATAATGTGCGTTTTGTGAACTACATTGTAAAAAATCGACTTTACTTTAATTGTTAACTAGCTACCTGCGTTAGCCATTGCAACCATTAGCCAACGCAACCACAGCTATCTCCTAAAGCCATGTCAGACCAACCTGGTTGGTGTCTACGTGGAAGCCCCACCTCCTCGCTGAGCGGCGGGAAAAAACACAAATAGTCCCGCTGACCAAACTCACACGGTAGTAACACACGGTGAAAATTAGCAGACGTGTAGCGTAGCTAGCCAGTTAGTTACCTTGAACTTTCGGTGGAATAGTGATTTGGGTTATAATATTGTTCTACATAATAATCACATGTTCTGAAAGTGTTCCCTCTTTGTAGTTGATGGTGGTCTTTTTCATCGTCAGGAAAATCGTAAATATTGTCATGACTTACAAATAATGTATTTTTGTATCCTGTAGGCCTATTGTTTTTAAATACCATGATACAAGTTGGACTCTTATACTTGAGTCTTATACTTACTTTTATATTTATGTGTGCTTCTGATTTATGATCATCTTATCTAAAATTATTTGATTGTTTTCACAAAAAAATCTCTATCTGTGATGCGGTATGTTAATGCTTTGTTTTTAGTATATAATTATCGGGATATATATATATATACATAAAATATCAGGATAATCACAATATAAGACGAAGAGAAACCAGACTTTCCTCTCCTCTCCTTGTAACCCTGCCAGTGAAGTCCAAACACAGACCCAAACTAAACTCTGACCTCAAGGTGTTGGCATGGCAACCAGCCCCGCAGCATAAATCTGGCCGACCTCAACGCATTACTCTGGATTTCAGACGCCGCTTACAGCTGCCGCATCAGCTCAAGAGGATCCATCCACAACCGGGTTAGTTTCACCGCCACACCCACCCAACAAACATCATCGGGTAAATATAACGATCACCGCCGGGTGTGGCCCTTTGTGACGGGGATCTCTCTCTATGTAGGGAATTTAAAATAATAAAGAGTTTTACTTCCTCACCTCCGCACAGCCGACCAATCACAGCGTTTGGTCGATTAGCAGCTTCAGGATGGTAAGCATATTATAAACTAAAATAATTAAACTGCATTTAATCAAACGCAGCACCCGCCTCAGTCCACATGGAGACTTTAGTGGTTCAACTTTTTAATTAGCAGTTACTGAAAAAACCCAAACACCGGGAGACATGCACTGCAGTGAATGCTGACTCTCTGGTGGACCTGCAGGTCTGGCGGTCCAGGACAGTTTGGACCCCTTTGCTCGGTAGGAACTTCTCATGTTGTGATGATCCAGAACATGAATATTCTATGTATGTTATAACATATGTGCAATAGTGTACCCAACCAGCTTGACTTCATGAAACATGGCTTAAAGCTCCTAAAATGCCACAGAAACATTCTGGTATCCTTTTAAATTCTGTTTAGAAATAAATGTTGTTATCGCCTTGCAGATGAGATCTTTTGAACATCCTTTTTAGTGAAAAATAATCTTAAATAATCTCTGATGATCTGAAATCATAAGGTCCCCCTACATGAATAAAGGATGAATATCTATTATTCAAATCTCTACCATGATAGTGAGCTAGCCAGCTTTTTCAACCTACTCGTTCAACCTAGTTTGATAAACTTAGAGACTGTAAAACTGGATTTGTTTATTTCCAGTACTTCCTGACTGCACAATGAATATGAGAAACAAATCTCTTCATATATTCTTCACCATGGCAACGAGCCCTAAGGCTCATGGGTACTGTAGTACTTGGAGCCAGACACACATGCTGAATAAAGGCTGAAACAGGAGTCCCCCTGTACTCACGGTGCCGGGTCGCTCAGCTCTGGTCTTAGGCTCTTTGCTGGGTTTAGTGTCGTCGTTGTGGTCGCGGTGGAGTCCGTGAGGTTGTGCAGGAGAACAGGATAAGTTCTCCCCCAGAGAATCACCTCACTTTATAACCTCGACACAGGGGTTGACGCGGCACATGACCTCGTCCTCTGCAGCTGATTGGTCCGGCCCGTCTGGCTGAACGGACATAAAAGGCCTGCAGGGGTCGGGATGGGATACAAGGATGAAGCAGACGGACTCTCCTCTCTGTAATTGAGTCTATCTATGGAAACTGACTGTCTCACTGCTGTCTTCCTGTCTCACTGCTCCCTTTGTTTCTCTAACATGGGCTCATCATCCAGACTATCTATGGACATCGAACCTCTCTTCATCCTCCATTTAAACAATACAGTTTTTTACAACTTGAGTTATTTTTGCATTTTGCATAATTTCTATCACTTATGACTGTAGATATGCCCCCCCTTACGGGCCAATATGGAAACTTAATTTCATGATCATCCAGACTTAATTCATTGTGATTTCCAGATAATCCTCAAAATATGCTTAAAAATCTTAAACCACCACCATTATGTATTACACATAATTACATTGGAGTTTATCTTTTTAAAATATTTATGCTTTAAATGTCCCACCCTGTAAATGCTAACTCGGCTCAGAAAGCACAAACATTTGTGGAACATTTTCTCCAGAAATCAAAGAAGCGTTGTGGTTTTTGTATTACAGGGTCATGGCTTTTTGGTCGTCACCATCTTGGTTTTTGGTCGTCACCATCTTGGTTTTTAGTCACCACCATCTTGGTTTTTGGTCACCACCATCTTGGTTTTTAGTCGCCACCATCTTGGTTTTTAGTCATCACCATCTTTGTTTTTGACCGTCACCATCTTTGTTTTTAGTCATCACCATCTTGGTTTTAGTCATCACCATCTTTGTGTTTGGTCGTCACCATCTTGGTTTTAGTCATCACCATCTTGGTTTTTGGTCGCCACCATCTTGGTTTTTAGTCGCCACCATCTTGGTTTTTAGTCGCCACCATCTTGGTTTTTAGTCGTCACCATCTTGGTTTTAGTCATCACCATCTTGGTTTTAGTCGTCACCATTTTGGTTTTAGTCATCACCATCTTGGTTTTTGGTCGCCACCATCTTGGTTTTTAGTCGCCACCATCTTGGTTTTTGGTCGCCACCATCTTGGTTTTTAGTCGCCACCATCTTGGTTTTTAGTCGTCACCATCTTGGTTTTAGTCACCACCATCTTTGTTTTTGGCCGTCACCATCTTTGTTTTTAGTCATCACCATCTTGGTTTTAGTCATCACCATCTTTGTGTTTGGTCGTCACCATCTTGGTTTTAGTCATCACCATCTTGGTTTTTGGTCGCCACCATCTTGGTTTTTAGTCGTCACCATCTTGGTTTTTAGTCGTCACAATCTTGGTTTTAGTCATCACCATCTTGGTTTTTGGTCGTCACCATCTTGGTTTTTGGTCGCCACCATCTTGGTTTTTAGTCGTCACCATCTTGGTTTTTAGTCGTCACCATCTTGGTTTTTAGTCGTCACCATCTTCGTTTTTGGTCATCACCATCTTGGTTTTTAGTCGCTACCATCTTGTTTTTTTAGTCGCCACCATCTTGGTTTTCGGTCAACACCAGAGTTGCGTCTTTTATCTGAGTTGAATGTTTACGACAGAGAGTTTGTTTCCGGTCCGTCTGATCAGCTGACTGCTGCTGTTTCTCGAACAATCAGACTTGTTTTCAGTGATGATGTCACCATGTTCCCAGATCTCAGATGTTAACTCGCTGGGCACGTTATTATAGCTGACAGGAGATGATGGTCAGAAATACCCCAAATAAAACCAGAGTTGTAATGGACCAGGATAGTCCCGTCACCTAAACATATGCTTCATCTTAATCTCCCATCATCCCCCTCCCTCCGTAATCCCCAGTTAGCGAATGACAGTTATGAATATGGTGATGACACCCATCATGTGACGCTCATAGTGAGCATCATTAGGATTTGGACGGCAGCTAGTTGTGATGTGATGGGAATGAATCTGCTGTGGGATTATACTCACCTGCAGCCAGGATTCCCATCGTTGTTGTTTCAGTTTCGCTGATTGGATCCAAATGCAGCAGGCGGACTTACAAAGAATCAGCAGGGGGATCAGGACTCCCCACTGAGGCTGCAAATCCTGGCACTTGTAAAAACCTGCATGTCCTTAAAACGCCTCTTAATGCCGGTGAGTTATCGACCTGGCAGCATCCCGGCGGAGGTGACGTCAGGCCTCGGGGGGTCCTTGGGGGGTTCTGGCGCCCCCGTTGGAGAACTTGCAGGCCGTTTGGTGGGAGTGGCGTTGCTCTGGAATGGACGGGGTTCAAGTTTATTTGACGGTAATGCCGTCACCAAAACCACAATTAACCAATGACAGCTTAACGAGGCGCGGCAGCTCTGGGGGTCTGATATGAAGCTGCAGTAACACCCATAATCTGGACCCACAAGAGGTTCTTATAAACTCTCACAAGATAATTTGTACGGTAGCAAAAGACTTTTGAATTAGTTTTTTTAATTTGTCAATTTAAAAAGCGATTTTTCAAGCTGTTTGTCAGATCACTTAAGGAGCAAGCGTTGTGATGGTGTGTGTAGGCTACGTTATGTCGTTGCAGTGAAATAAAACCCCTCCTGCCGTCGCTGATAAGAGGACGTGTTGGTTTTTAACCACATTTTTTTGTTGCCGTGGCGTTTCCTCTCTGGTTGCTGTGGCGATGGCTGAGCCCTTAGTGACCCTTTGTGCTCAGAGGTGTTTTATAAATAAAGGTTTACTCCCAGTCTTAGTGCTGACGGCGCTACATATTTCTGTGTAAGCCCTCCATCCGTCTATCTGCTGGTCTGCCCCCCCCCCCCCCCCCCCCCCAGCTGTCTCACCCCTCTCAGCCTCTCTGGTCCTTCATCCCTTCATCCCTCCATAGGCTGACAGACGGGCAGGAGGACGACATGCTTGTTTCCACAGATCTTTAACTTTCTCTTGGAAAGGAACCAGATACCAGCTGACTGAATGACTCCCTCTCTGTTGTAATCCTTCACTTTCACTCGTCACCGACACCAGCCGTCATCTGGACAAAGAGCTTTTTATATTGATGGATTTAGATGATGGCCACAGTACACATTTAATTATATTAATACTCCTTTTAAAATGTTTCTCATTCGGACAAAAACCCCTAAAGAAGACCAAAAGGTTTACGAAATTATTTATTTATATAATACAGAAATATAATATAATACTATACAATACAGAAATATATTATATTAATATATGTAATACAGAAATATAACATAATATATACAATACAGGAATATAGTATAATAATATATATTATTATACTATATTCCTGTATTGTATATATTATATTATATATATTATATATATATATATATATATACATACAGTATATATACAATACAGACATTTTATATATTGATATTCATATTCTGTCTCTCTCACTCTCTCCAGTTGTCTCTCCAGTCTAAATCTCTGTAATCCCGGGTAATGTGTGTTGTTGTGTGAAGCCCCCCCCCCCCCGTAATAATACTAATAATCCCCCGTAGACCAGCAGCAAACATACCAGTGACTCACACCGGCCTTCTGTGAGAACTACTTTTCGACGTGGCTAGAAACCACGGAAAGGCGTGGCTGTTCCGTGGTCAACATGCCGGTTTCTGCCGGCTCAACACGGTTCCTTACGGAGACATGTATTTATAGTCTGTTTGGGTTGTTATCGTGTTGATGAGGGTGAACGCTGGTGGACGTTTAAGCCTCAGCAGTCTCTTAAATGAGTTTCTGTTGTTGGTTGTGAACAAAACGTTGAAAGTTGCCCCCCCCCCAGCAGGTGAGCCTGTAAGCTTCACCTGCCTTGCTGTATTTGGGTTTTTATTCTTTCAGCCCCGCCCCCTAAAGCATCCCCTGTTTTCTGGTCTGTTGGACTCTAAATGGACCATAATGTACTAAATGAACATCATGCTGGATTTTCTCATAGACTTCTATACAACCAGAGAGGAGTCGCCCCCTGGTGGCCAGCAGAGATAATGCAGATTTCTGCCCGGTCTGTCCTCAGAATCCGTCCCCTGGTCGTCTCATTCATCCAGCCGGCGTTCAGCATCATTTCTGATGTTAGATGTGCAGATTCTGGGAAGATGTCTTTGTAACATAGCCGTGTAGTTCGACCTCTGACCTCTATGATTGTGGAAACGATGGCTGCGCTGATTGTCGTCTGATCCCATCTCGGACTGTGACGAACGGCGATTCGGCATCTGATAAGCCTTCAGATACACGGATCTATTCCTGATGGGCCGCTAAGTTTAAACACCACAGCAGCCTTCATATACGTGAGGAGATCGTTGTGAAAACACGAATAAAACACACACACACACACACACACACACACACACACACACACACCGCACACTCATTCACACTCACTCCGCTTCTGCACTGTGTTAACACTGTAATCCATCACAACTTGAGCCGGACCCCACACACACACCTGTCATACCAACCTCAGCTGTGTCTCTCTCTCTCTCTCACACACACACACACACACACACACACACACACACACACACACACACACACACACACACACACACACACACACACACACACACAGAACAATAGGCTATAAACTAGTTTTAGTTGAACATCAGAGAGACGCCAAGTGGACCCTCACTTAGCCCCCTCAATCCCCCGGCTGCCACTCAGAATGACACTAATGCTGTTGACACACACACACACACACACACACAGTAGCCCATATTACACACACAGCATCAGGTAGTTGATTTAAATCTGATATCCGGATGATCACTTACCCCAAATCCCAAATTAAACTGTGTAACTTAAAATAATTCACATAAAACAATAAGAATATCCCACATTTACTGCCAGGCGACGTAGAGATTTAACATCGTGAATCAAGCTGGCAATGTGATTGCAATTCACAATATGATCCAGATAATCATCAAAATATGCCTAAAACCCTTAAAATGGCAGAAAATGTGTTGCTATTTATGAATGAGGGTATTGGTTAATTACTGAAACTGTTACACACTGTTCCTTCCTGGATCCTGATCCTGGACCTGCACGCGGTGCAGTTCCTCTGCCCCCTAGTGGCCACTCAAGAGAAAAAAACGCAGGTTTTAATATACAGCAGCTCTCAACTATGATAGTTAGCAGATCTCCCTCTAAACATCACACACACTCGTAGGACTCAGAGATCCAGACCACAACACGAGTCCCTTCCACAGAAGCACCTTTGTGTTTGTGACTCAACGAGAGAGCAGCTGCTGCAGCTCCGACCAGAACAGCTGGAGCTGCATGTCAACCAGGCTCCACAGCAAAGCCCCCAGATCCCACCGAGGGACACACACATGCACATGCACACTCACACACATGCACACACACGCACACACACACATGGACTATAGGTACCATCGACTATGAGATCACCTGTTCTAATGGAAACCTGGTAGAGAGCAATGCATCGTATCTACAGGTCACACACACACACACACACACACACACACAGATAACATCGGATAAAACACACAGTGATAGCAGGATGAGTTGAGAACAATAAACCCTATTTATAGACCATCATTCACACACAAACACGTTAATCTCACTGTGTGTGTGTGTGTGTGTGTGTGTGTGTGATGTATTTTTGTTATGTAGTTGTGTTCATGCACAAAAAAAGTTGGTACGAATTGCAAACAAACATGTTGATGGTGTTTAGGGTAATAAATAAAAAATCCAAAAATGCAAGTCATAAGCTGATTTCTTTATACTTGTAATAAGCATTAAATAGATAAAAATAAGTCACAAAAGTCCTTTTTTGACATAATATACTATTATACTATACTGCTATACTACTACTATACTTTTTCATTATTTTTTTCATGACTTTTTTGTATGTTTTTTTCATTATTTTTTCATTATTTTTTTTGTGATTTTTTTCATTATTTTTTCATTACTTTTTGTTCATAACTTTTTTTCATTACTTTTTTCCACAACTTTTTTCCTGACTTTTTCGTACGTTTTTTCATAACTTTTTTTACGTACATTTTTTTCATTACTTTTTCTCATGATTTTCTTTCATTACTTTTTTCGTACGTTTTTTTCATTAATTTTTTCATGATTCTTTTCATGACTTTTTTCCATAACTTTTTTCATGACTTTTTTTCATGATTTTCTTTCATTACTTTTTTGTACGTTTTTTTCATTAATCTTTTCGTGACTTTTTTACGTACGTTTTTTTCATTACTTTTGTCCATGACTTTTTCATGATTTGTTTTCATTACTTTTTTCCATAACTTTTTTCATTACTTTTTTTCATTACTTTTTTCGTTTTTTTCATTACTTTTTTCGTACGTTTTTTTCAAGACTATTTTCATTACTTTTTTCCATTAGTTTTAAAGACTTTTTTCCTGAACGTTTTTTTCATGTACGTTTTTTCATTACTTTTTTCCATAATTTTTTGCTTGACTATTTTTCATTACTTTTCGCAACTTTTTTCATTACTTTTTTTCGTGACTTCTTTCATGATTTTTTTTCATTACTTTTTCACATTGTGTACTTTTTTTATTACTTTTTTCGTGAGTTTTCTTGTGACCTTTTTCATGACTTCATAACTTTTTTCATGGCTTTTTTCACAACTTTTTTAATGACTTTCTTTCATGACTTTTTGACATACAATTACTTTTTTCACGACTTTTTGACATAAAAAAGAGTAAAATAAGAAAAAATGCATTGTATATCAAAAAGTCATGAAAAAAAAGCCATGACAAGTCATGAAAAAAAACATGACAAAAGTCATGAAAAAAAGTCATAAAAAAAAGTCCTGATAAGAAGTTGCAAGAAAAAGGAATGAAAAAAAAGTTGTGAAAAAAAAAGTCCTGATAAAAAATTGCAAAAAAAAAGTAATGGAAAAAATCCATTGTATGTCATGAAAAAATTCCAGAAAAAAAATCACACAAAAAAGTTATGAAAAAGCAATGGAAAAAGCCATGAAAAAATTAATGAACAGTAATTAAAAAAAATGTCACGAAAAAAAGAAATGAAAAAAGTACTGAAAAAATTTGCAAAAAAAAAGTAATGAAAAATTTGCGAAAAAAGTCATGAAAAAAAGCCATGACATAACTTTTTTCATGAATTTTCATAACTTTTTGACATACAACTTTTTCATGACTTTTTGAAATACAATGACTTTTTCATTACTTTTCATAACATTTTTCATTACTTTTTTGACATACAATGACTTTTTTATCCCGTTTTTAAGGACAGTAAAGTAGTTCGGCGTACCAGTTAATTCTAATCTTTGAGTTTTGCATTGACAGTATGCATTGAAGGCAGCTCACTTAAACAAAACAAAAAACCCATTTTGTTCTTCATATATTTAATATTTAATTTCTTTGAAGATGTGTCCTCTTCATCACAATGTCGTCGTCCCCTCTCTGTACCCGTCTTTTGTCATTGAAAAGAAAAATTAAATGTTATCTGGTCATAAACTTGCAGTTTTGCTAAAAGCAGCTCACTAATAATCCAGTGTCTGTACTGAGCTAATTACAGTGTTAAAAACAAACAGCTGCTCTCTCCATAAATACATCACTATTAAACCATAATAATAATAATAATAATAACAATATCACTTTAAAACCACAATTCCCCCAAACTTTACAATAAAAGCACACAACTAGGTTCAACTCACTTTACATTTAAAAAATGACATTACTGAAATAGTTAATTCTGTCGTCAGCATATAAATGCCGCACATCGTTTAAGTTTCCCCAAAATGACTAAAGTGAGTTTGTGCTCGTTGTCCTCGGAGCATTCACAGAAACGTTCTGGCACGTTTCTATTTCACTGAAGAGCTTGTAGCGGTCCAACCAGGAAGTCTGGGATCCTTCCATTCTCTCTACATTTCCAAAGTGCTTTTGGCTGCTCAGTTTTCCGTTTGTGTAGAAAATATTTTGCATGTTTGTTATAAATTTACGGACTGCAGGTTGATTGCTGCCAAGTTATTTAGATGTGGAGGCAAACTTGAGATCTTGTTTGTCTGAAGGCATTTGAACTTTTCTGCTGAGGAACATCATTAGCACTAATAACTCTGGAGCAAACAGCAGATGATGCAAAATCATGTTCAGTATTTATTAAATTCATGAATTAATTCCACTACACATTAAGTCTTTAAGGCTTTGTGGGGATTATTTTTCTATTTTACTTGAATTTCTGATTGTTTTTTTAAAGTTGCTTTTTTTAATATTTTGTGGTTTGTTGTGTTTTCTTGGGACCATGTTGGAAATAAGCGTTTTCACTTTAACATGTTATCCTTTCTGTATTTTTGTTTCTTTATCTGATGATCCATGAATTAAAAAAATGTAAATAAAACAATTCAAATCACATTAAAAATTGGACCTGAATATTTTTTTGTTTTCCTATCAGGGCTTCTGTATAAACCATAAATCACACCAGTTAATATTTCAACTGTAAGTTTGAGTATTTAGCTCGTTTACCGATTCTTGGTAATTATTAGTTGATTTTTAAAAACTGTCTGTTTTAATTTGAGTTATTTCCGGGTTGATCTTCAGAAAACATAATTGCTCATATTCAACACATTTCTGTTGCCTTTTTAAATCAAAGTGTCGACGTTGTGAACAACACGTTTAAATGGATCAAACTGAACGCAGCCCAGACAGAAACGGGAGATTCACTAAAAACTACCAAAGAAATGTTTTAAGTGAGAAACACATCAGCTTGTTTTGTCTTTCTAGTGTTTGTCTGGATGAGAACCAATGAGACGGTTTCTCCCCGGAGTTCCATCAGTCCAGCTGACTCTAACGAGCGGCCTCGTTATGTTTTGTACATCTGGTTGTTTCCTCCGGCGGCGCTCGGCGGCAGCGCGGCGCTCGCTCCGGCCTGGACGTCCACGAAGCCCATCCTCTGCCTCCGCTTCCTCTGCTCCGTCATCTACAGCAAACAGGAAGTCCAGGCTTCACTCAGACGTCACAACACTTTACATTTTCATTTTAAATTTCCTTTCAAAACTGTAAAGTGGGTACGACCAAAAAAAGTGTTTGTGTTTGTGGTGTAAAATTATGGAACAGCTTGAATGAAGAACTCAAGCAATGTCCAAACTTGTTACAGTTCAAAAATAAATATAATAAAATGATTTCTTCAGGGTAACGTAAAGTAGAAATCTAGTGTTTTATTCTTAGGATGGACACAGGTGGAAAGCTGGTTTATGTAGTTAATGTGTTTCGGAATAGGAGGACCAGAAAAGCATAGTAATTCTTCCTTTTCCAACATTTATTTACACATTTATGTTGTTTATTTGTTTGCTATCTTGTTTTTGCTGTTCTTTAAAATCTATTTCATTGATTATTACTTTTTTTTAAATGTTCTAAATCCTCATATTTTATTCGCATTTCTACATCACAACTTCTCAACATAATATTAAACAAACAGGAAGATTTGTATTTGCTGTAGGTTGTATTCATATTAAGGTGTATTTTTGGACATATTTTAAATTTTGTAAGAAATAAAAGTTTGGGATCAAATAATTTTGGGGACCCCCTGGATTAATTCTGCGGACCCCCTAGGGGTTCCAGACCCCAGGTTGAAGATCTCTCTACTAAAGCATGACATGCAATGTTCTTCCTTCCTCTTCTTGTGTGTTTAATGCACATATTTGTGTTTTTATTTACTTGTACTCTGCATATATTTATAATTATCTACATAACTTTCTTATTATTTTAAATAGTCCTTTATTGTTTCTTTATGCTTATATATAAGAGCAACTGTAACAGGGATCCATAAGGTGTTTCTGATATTTCGTGGTTGGTGAACCGGCGCCACCAAGTGGACTCCCCAGTCTCATTGTGTTCCAGTCAGCCACCTGGTGGTGAAAAGGAGTATGGCGGCGTGTCCTCCTACCTGCTCTTTGAGCTCCGTCAGCTGAGTGGTCAGCGTCATCACCACCCTCATCGTCGCCGCCAGTTTGTCCTGCAGGATCCTCATCTCGTTCTGCTCGCCGTCTCCGTCGACGACCACCAGCGACATCGCCTGCATCCGTGGAAACCAGTCCAGGTTGTTGTTCTGGAACAGAAGAAGTGATTACCGGGTTTAACTCTGCTTTGTCTCGCTGGTGGGATCGTTGTGTTTCTTCGTATGGTTTACTTTGATCATGTGTTTCTACAGGTGGTTTTACTTTGATCATGTGTTTCTACGGGTTTACTTTGATCATGTGTTTCTACGGGTGGTTTACTTTGATCATGTGAGCCACGTAGCTCTCGGGTCCCGTGTAGTCCGTCTTGTTCTTCTCGCGGACCAGCACAATGAAGTACAGGTAGTTCCAGATGTTGTGCTCCAGCTTGATGTGCTCCTCGAACGACACCGTCTTGTTGTCGAACTTGTCTCGCTCCAGACCTGAACAACAAACACAAAAGGTCAGAAGGGGGTTGAACCGCGTCGTCGTGGCGACGGCGTTGGTACCCACCGCAGATGAAGCAGGTGGTCTTCAGGACTTCCTCCTTCTTCTGCTTCTCGCTCCTCAGGTCGGCGAACGTGTCGATGATGACGCCAAAGATCAGGTTGAGAACGATGATGATGACGATGAAGTAGAAGAGCAGATCGTAGACCACACGGGCCGCAAACAAGGGCTCCTACACACACACACACACACACACACACATTAATAACAATATAAAAAGTTCTCCCAGAAGCCCCGGCGGTGAAGCTCTGCAGTATTTTTGCCTTTTTCATACTTTGATTCATAAAGCATAACTTTCTATCTCGCAGACGTGTGCAGTATTATTGGATGGACACAGTGTGTGTATATTTGTGTGTGTGTATGCTGGTTTACATTCTTGGACGGCTTGCGGAGGACGTCTCCGACCCCCCCTCCGTTCCTGAGTCCGTGGTTCAGCACGGTGACGATGCACATCAGCAGCGTGTCGCAGGCTCGCTCCGAGGTCGGCTCCTCTGAAACACACGCCGCCGTGGTCAGGTGGTTTCTGTCACTCCGATGATGAGGCTCTGAACTTACAGGACGGCGTCCTCCTTACCTGCCTCGTCCTCAGAGACCCGGACACCGTCGGGCTCCGCGGTGCAGGTGACGCCGTCAGCTGTACACGACTTGAGGAAATCCTGAGAGGCTTCACTCTGCTGAGGAGCTGAAGGACAACGACGACAAGGATCAGACACCGAGCACCTGATGATGTCATGAACCCAGACAGGAAGTGGCCTCTCAGGTCCTCCCCCTATCTCTTAGGCTGAGGCACCCCACGGTCACAATATCACAAAAATAATGTAAAACTAAATAATAATTAAGTTTATAAAAAAAGAAGAAGAAATAGGAGATTAACGGTTACCGGCGGCGATCTGTGCCAGCGGGTCGACCTCCATGATGAAGTCCTCCTTCAGGCAGAGGAAGCCGACGATGGAGAAGAGGTAGACGAGGATGAGGGCGAGCAGCGCCGTCAGCAGGATGGAGCGGCCGTTACGAGTCACGCTCTTTATGACGTTGAACAGAGTCTCCTCCCGGTAGATCAGGTCAAACAGCTGGCAGACAGACAGGCAAGCAGACAGACAGGTCAGAGAGACATCATTGTGAGAGCGGTGGTGGTGGAGGTGGGTGGAGGACGTGTTTACCAGGATGCTGTAGAAGAGCTCGTGGACGAACAGGCCCAGGGTGGAGGTGAGGACGTAGGCCAGGTGGTACAGGAACTCCACGTCCATCACCATGGCCTTGTATCCCATAATAAACGTCCCGTTGTTGCCCACGAAGCTCACCACGAACACCACCTTGTTGATCAGCTGCAGGGGAAGGTAACCATGACAACCACGTCACCGTCGTCTCCACTTATGTCACATGAGTTTAGACTTATTGCATTAATATCAACGTGCTGAATTTATTCTGGGGACTTGAAAGTGTAAAATATTTCCCGTGTCTAATCTGTAATGAGTGTGATGGAGGTTGCCGTGTTGCTGTGTGTCTAGTCTATGAGTGTGATGGAGGTTGCCGTGTTGCCTGCAGGGACTGACGTTGAGGGAGCCCAGCAGGATGAGCGTGTTGCCGATGCCCAGGTGGTAGATGGACCGGAGGATCAGAGCGATGGTGAGGGGCTGCAGGCCGTAACGCTGAGAGAACAGACCCAGAACGGAGAGACCGGTCAGGATCCAGAACAGCATCAGGAGCAGGGAGTCGTCGATCGCTCCAACTGCGGTGGGGGGGGGGGGGGGGGGGGGGGGGGGGTTCACAGAACAGCCCCAAAGTCCAGTCAGTAGTGATAGTAGTACTAGTAGTTTTACTGCAGTAACCAGGTATCTGACATCATATTCCTGTAGCAGTAGTGTTACAACCATCAGCAGTAGTACTTCTACCATCAGCAGTAGTACTAACACCATCAGCAGTAATACTTCTACCATCAGCAGTAGCACTAACACCATCAGCAGTAGTACTTCTACCATCAGCAGTAGTACTAACACCATCAGCAGTAGTACTTCTACCATCAGCAGTAGTACTAACACCATCAGCAGTAATACTTCTACCATCAGCAGTAGCACTAACACCATCAGCAGTAGTACTTCTACCATCAGCAGTAGTACTAACACCATCAGCAGTAGTACTTCTACCATCAGCAGTAGTACTAACACCATCAGCAGTAATACTTCTACCATCAGCAGTAGTACCTTGTCCTGAAGCGTACGGGTAGAAGAAGGCGATGATGAGGTTGATGAAGACGGCGAGGTTGAAGGAGATGGTTCCCCACAGAGACATCCTCCTGGAGAACCAGTACAACACTGGCATACCTGCACACACACACACACACACACACACACACACACACACACACACACACACACACACACACACACACACACACACACACACACACACACACACACACACACACACAATGTTAGGGAAGCCAGTTGTGTCAGCTGACCATCTTACACAGATTTTCCCTTCGACAAAGCCCCAATTATAGTGTGTGTGTGTGTGTGTGTCTCACTCCTCAGCTTCTTCTGCCACTCCATCTCTCCGTGCAGGAAGGAGGATTGTTCAAAGAAGTGCGTGACCTTTGACCCCTGCTCGTCCTGCTCCGTGGTGTTGAAGACCCGGTTCTTGGACTCCTCCGTCAGGAACTCACAGATGGGATGAACCGGGAACACGATCTGCTCCATGCTGCGGTCGTCACGGACGATCTGGAGGAGTCACGTTATCGCCATGGATACCACGTTTATCTCTTTACGTTTACATAATAATCTGGATTTATTCTGCCTCAATGACTGTATTATTGTATTCATTTCTTTTTCTGCTTTTTGATTATTATGATGTCAGAAATATGAGGTTGCACTGAGAGCAACAAGCCTGTTTAATAAGGATGATGAATATAAAGCTGAAGAGGTGTCATCAGTAGCAGTAGTACTAGTATAGTAGTAGTAGTAGTATAGTAGTACTAGTACCAGTACCTCGATCTGTGAGGTGAGCAGGTCGTAGTACTCCAGCGGGTCTTGTTCCACTACGACAGCTGGAGCCGTGGACTTCAACATCTGGGACAGAGGACGGTTGTTCAGGTTGTTCAACTGCAGACGGAGAAACACCAGGTCAACACAGACGGGTGGATGACAGACAGGTTGGCTGATAGTGTTGATAGACGGGTGGATGACAGATGGGTGGAGGACAGATGAGTGGAGTGATGACAGACGGCTGGAGTGATGACAGACGGGTGGAGGACAGACAGGTTGATGACAGACAGGTGGATGACAGACGGGTGGAGGACAGACAGGTGGATGTATGACAGACAGGTGGATGACAGACAGGTTGAGTGATGACAGACGGGTGGGAGACAGATGGGTGCATGACAGATGGGTGGAGGACAGACGGGTGGAGGACAGACGGGTGGAGGGATACTGTACCATGGAGGAGATCCCCTCGTCGCCCTCTTTGCTGTTCTTAGGAGGTTTCAGTAGGTTCTGCAGGACCTTGTTGTGTCTGGCCAGCTTTCAACAAACAAACAAACAAACAGACTCGTCAACAGAACTACGCTTCCTGTCAGCTGATCCCAGAAGGAGCCGGGCGGCCAATGAGGAGCTTGTGTTTGGTCACCTGCTGAGCCAGGATGTAGATGTTGTGTCCCACCTCGCGGGGGGAGACCTCCCCCGCCTCACACTCGCTGTCCTGTTGGTAGGCCTTCTTTATCACCTCCACCTGCACACACACACACACACACACACACACACCTGTGTCACGTCCCGGCCTCTAGCAGCACCCCCTGAATCCCCGAGTCCACCGAGGAGGGTCCTACCAGCTCTCGGGGTCGCAGGTTGAACAGGATCCTCTCTGCATTCTCGCTGTCATGACGACTTTCCATCAG
Organism: Eutrigla gurnardus; assembly: GCF_963514095.1. Taxonomy (NCBI): domain Eukaryota; kingdom Metazoa; phylum Chordata; class Actinopteri; order Perciformes; family Triglidae; genus Eutrigla; species Eutrigla gurnardus. The sequence continues at coordinate 24,889,041 of NC_139922.1, read as the reverse complement.
AGCCAACAGCAGCTTGGAGGCGTTGTCCTGGCAACGGGGAAGAAAAAAAAACAGACGTCTTCACATTCATGCGTCTCTGAAGAGCTCCCGTCTGTTTGGAGTTAGAGCTGTACGGCAGCTTTGTCTTCCCCCTCTGGCAGGGAGAGGAATTACACAAACACCGGCCACAGCTTTTCATTCTATTTCATCAGCATCCGTCCATCGTCTACCACTTTATCCTGTATTCAGGGTGGCGGGGGGCTAGACCCCGTCCCAGCTATCATTGGGCAAAGGTGGGGTTCACCTGGACAGGTAACCAGTCTATCACAGCGCTGACATGTAGAGACAGACAGGTAACCAGTCTATCACAGGGAGACATGTAGAGACAGACAGGTAACCAGTCTATCACAGGGAGACATGTAGAGACAGACAGGTAACCAGTCTATCACAGGGCTGACATGTAGAGACAGACAGGTAACCGTTCTATCACAGGCTGACATGTAGAGACAGACAGGTAACCAGTCTATCACAGGGCTGACATGTAGAGACAGACAGGTAACCAGTCTATCACAGGGAGACATGTAGAGACAGACAGGTAACCAGTCTATCACAGGGCTGACATGTAGAGACAGACAGGTAACCAGTCTATCACAGGGAGACATGTAGAGACAGACAGGTAACCAGTCTATCACAGGGCTGACATGTAGAGACAGACAGGTAACCAGTCTATCACAGGGAGACATGTAGAGACAGACGGGTAACCAGTCTATCACAGGGAGACATGTAGAGACAGACAGGTAACCAGTCTATCACAGGGAGACATGTAGAGACAGACAGGTAACCAGTCTATCACAGGGAGACATGTAGAGACAGACAGGTCTACACGACCATGCAGCCTCTATTTCATCACCTTTTCATCATTTTATTCTGTTGTTTTCAGCGTCGACTCTTCCTTCCGTCTTATCTACAGCTCATCGGTGAATCTGGGAAGCACGTCGACGTGCACTAACCTACGACAGCTGCTAATAAAATACAGTTTGATCGATTGATCGGTTGAGCGATCGATGAACGAACCTTCAGCTGCAGCACCATCTCCATCCGATACCGACATAGAGGACTGATGTCGTTCAGGATCAGAGCCGTGATGATGTCGATGCCGTTGGACTCGTGGGTCACGATGCAGGTCTGCAACACACACACACACACACACACACACGTTAGTCCATGTCCACAGAGGGTCTACCTGCCTCCATAGGTCCTTTTAGTGGGCCGGTCTACCTGGTTCTCCTGGCAGGGGCCCTGGCAGTACTCGGTGAGGGTCTCCAGGGTCTGGGTGATCAGGTGGACGTTGGACTCGTTGATGTAGAGGCCCAGCAGGCCCAGACCTCCGGTGGTGCTGCCACACATGATGTCCAGGAACTGCAGAGTCTCACACACCAAGTTGTAGTTGGTCTTGTTGTTCTGGCAGCGCAGGAAGTTCTGAAACACAGTCAGCGTTTCTGATCAGCTGTTTCTGTGTTTCCGTTTATTATCAACTTTCATTTTTTATTGGAATTTTACTGTGAATGTTTTTTCTGGATTGTTCTTGTTTTTACTGAAGTGTTTTTAAAGTATTATTTTGAGTCTTATATTCTTCTTGTTGTATAGCACTTTAATGGAAAGTGTTTTATAAATAAATGTATTATTATTACTATATTATTATCTTTTCATTTCTGATTGTGTTCAGGTGAAAACAAATAACACGTCCTCCTTCAGATTAGTGGACAGAAAACATTTAAAATGCTTATTTTATTACTTTGTCCTAACCCTAACCCAAAAGTAGTGATATTAAAATCAATATTAATAATAAAATAATAAAAGAACCTAATTAAACTCATAAAACGATGAAATATAAATAATGTATCCCCTTCCTATGTGATATGTATGTCCAGAGACAGATAACTAATAAATGCTGGTTTACCTGCAGGTCCTGGTTGTGGTTCTCACAGAGCAGCTGGAGAAACCTGAGGATCGGCTTCATGATGGTCACCGCCGGTCCCATCTCCATCTCCACCTCCCGCTGCTCCGCCGCCGCTGGCTGGACCGGGGCGATGGACTGGCCCAGCAGCGGGTGACCCCCCGTACCAGGAAGTACCAGAGTGGCAGATCCACCTGCACAAACAGGAAGTGTTCGTCTCATCAGTCAAACGGTCGCCGTGACGATTCACAGCTCTGATCTGTCTCGATAATAAACAGCTTTAAAGCTGAACAACAGGAAGGAACAGAGACACGGTAATAGAACCGGATCATGGAAGTCTGAACCAGCAGGTCTGTAGAGAGTTAGCGAGTCCCACCGTTGTCCAGGTCCTTCTCGCTGGCCTTGTGCGTCATCTCTCCCACGTTGACTGACACGGTGGCTTTTATGTCTGTCTGAGCTTCCTTCATCCGGTCGTGAAGAACCTTGAAGAACTTCTCAGACTTGTTGTCGCCCATCATGAGTTTGTAGAAGGAGTTCTGCAGAGAACGTACATGGGTTGACTCACAGAGCGCCAACTTTACCTGAGATCATGTTGGGTTCATGCTGACTTCAGGTCTAAATCTCTTTCAATTAGCCTGTGAATCGCTTATGCTTAATGCTAATGCTAATTTTTAGCATTCGCAAATCCCAACCTTACATGTAATCTCAAAGTTTAATTTAAATTAGTTTAAACTGTATTTTATCACTATAACAGACCTGTACAGCACTTCGCCAACCATCATCGCTAGCAATTAGCATTAGCATAAATTAAAGGTCCACCATGAATGTTGAAGTTAAAACCAGTGAGTTTTGGCTCCATATTAAAGTAATGTAGACCACCAGGTCATGTGGTGCTTTTTATGCTCTGTAACTGTAGCATGGAATTAGCATGCTAGTTTGCTATCTAGCTAGCATGCTGTTAAGGTATGATGGTTTAGTTTTAAGACCTGAGACTGGAATGAAACCCTGGTCCTAGAACTCTTCTCCTTCTGCACATTTTTCAGAGTTTCCGGTTTCTGGAGACACTCAGCTAAAATCTTCCAGGTCTGAACGGGTTCTGGTCCCACCTGGATCTCGGTGTTGCCCCCCTCCAGCAGACAGATGGCCAGCTGGATGCTCTCCTGGAAGATCTTGTCGTTCTTGCTGCTCATCACCAGGTCGGTGAAAAGCTTGGTCCCTCCTTCCCGGTCCAGCCGACATTGAACCGCTGCCACCGCCGCCCAGTCGCGCTCCACCTCCACACCTGATCCAGGACAGAGAGGTTAACACGCCGGCCCGGTACAGGGTCCACCACAGACGTCTTACGTGTTCGTGAAGCGTCAGACGCACCTGAAGCTCCGAGTTCGGCCAAGTCGTTCTTCGGGTTGTTCTTCCTGTTGGGGAACAAGTAGTTCTGCAGGAGAACCTTCCGCAGGGAAATACCCTGAAACCACAAGAGAACCAGTCAACAGAGGCCCAATGGGATGGAAGTTCACTATTATTATTATAACCAACATTTTTATAGTTTAGACCAGAGGTCTTCCACGTTTTTAGACCAAGGACCCCCCAAGGCCTATAGAGACCCGGTGGAGGGACCCCCAAGGCCTAAAGAGACGCTGTGGAGGGACCTCCAAGGCCTATAGAGACCCGATGGAGGGACCCCCAAGGCTTATAGAGGTGGAGGGACCCCCTATTACATATCATATAATGTTCCTTATTAAACCAAAAATAATGTGTAGTGCAGCTTATAGTTCCATGTATAACAGTACTTTGTAATGATGGATGGATACAATGCTAAGACATTAAAATAATAATTGTAATAACAGATTCATATTTTATTTTTTATTCTATTCTATTTTAGCATTTCTACATCACAATTTATCAACATAATATTAAACAAACAGGAAGATTTATATTTGCTTGATATAGATTGTATTCATGTTAAGGTGTATTTTTGGACATATTTAAAATTTTTGGAAGAAAAAAAAGCTTGGGATCAAATAATTTTGGGGACCCCCTGCAGTAACTCTACAGACCCCCAGGTTGAAGGTCTCTGGTTTAGAGAAAAATGAGACGGTGATGAAAATATGAGCGGATCCCCTTTAAAGTGAACGTTTCTTCTGTGAACTACTGAGATCCAATTTCAGAATGTGAGTAAATGTTCTCTCTTTTAGTCCGTAAACACAAAGTTCAGTAGATTTAGTAAAGAAAGAAACTCAAACAGCACATTTAAAATCTAATGTAAGGATGTCATTCAATAATGAAAACATAAATACACCGTCTAATGTGTAAAAATTAGTTTCAAAAGGTCGGTGAACTGACCTTTTCATCGAAGTCCAGGGTCCGGATCAGCATCTCCTGCAGAGTCCGCAGGACTTTGATACACAGCTTCTCCTCTGCAGACATCAGGGCTTTGGTGTGCTGGATCAGCCTGCAAACACACACGCACACGTTTTCCCATCATCCTCTCTGTCAGTGCTGCAGTGCATGGTGGACACTGAGGACCTGGACCTACTTGGAGATGAACCCCCCGGACTCGCAGCGCTGCCGGGCATCGGTTCCCTCCATGAACAGCAGCTCCGGCTGGTGGAGGACGTCCACGAGCACCGACAGCTCGGCGTTCACCAGCGGCTTCAGACGCTCCTCTAGTGTGTTGATGATGTCCTAAAGACACACACGCGTATACACACACACACGCATATACACACACACACACACACACACACACACACACACACACACACACACACATATTTGTGTATCTTTCTTCAACAGGAGATCTCAAAGGAGGTTTTCTAATGAAACCTTAAACAGTATCTACCTGCAGCTTCTCTATGATGTTCTTGTAGTCCCAGGGGTTGCTAGGGGCGACGGGTCTGGAGGAGCGGGACATGGACTTGTAGTTTGGGTTGGACCGGGACAGAGAGTTCAGAGCAGAGCTGGACAACATGGTGCTGATCTGAGCCTCCAGGTCCAGAGGGAGCGAGATGGACCGGCTCTTAGCTGAGGACACAAACACAACTGTAACGGAGAGAAAACTCGGATCTAACCGATCTAAAACGATCTAATCGATCTAAAACATCAGGAAGGGCAACTAACATTTGTTTTCCTACTTATTAAAAATGTACATGATATGCAGCAATCTGACATTTCTTAGTTCACTTCGTTACATAATTACTTGAATGAGACTCATGTGTAAAACAGCGCCCCTAGAGGTGAATCTGGAAACATAAACTCTCTGGACCAGAGGAGAGAACGGCTCCTGTCAAAGTGCTTCACAAGGAGATGCAGAGAGGTTCCCGGGACTCGGAGCCAAACCAGCTGGGGGGTACCTGTCATGGCGAGGGTCTTGATGCAAGTCTCCACCTGATTCCGGTGCTGCTGCTGCAGCCAGGGACAGTCCAGCAGCCGGACGGAGGACTGGAGCAGCTGAGTCATGATGGTGTGATGAGTCTGATGGAGAGACCGAGAGAGAGACTCACTGCTGTCACTTTGACAGGTCGGACCCCAACAGAACCCAACGGAACCCCCCAATGGACCCCCTTACAGAACCCAACAGACCACAACGGACCCCCCAGAACCCACTCCCCCAACGGAAAACAACGGACCCCCTAACAGAACCCAACGGACCCCCCCAGCAGACCCCAACAGACCCCCCAGAACGCACTCCCCCAACGGAAAACAACGGACCCCCTAACAGAACCCAACTGACCCCCCCAACGGAACCCAACAGACCCCAATGGACCCACGCCAACAGACACCCCCAACAGAACCCAACAGACACCCCCAAAGGAACCCAACGGACCCCCCCAATGGAACCCAACGGACACCCCCCCAAAGGAACACAATGAACCCCAACAGACCTCCCCAACGGACCCCATCGGACCCCAACAGACCCCAACGGAACCTAATGGACGAGCAGATTGCATCATGGTCCTGACCTGCAGCGACGTGCTGTTTTCGGAGAACGGCGAGCTGAAGAAGGCGTTGATGGTGTCGAAGACCACGTTGATGATATACTTCTCCAGGATCGGGTCTGAGAGACGCTTCTCTCGCTTGTTACAGACCTGCAGATGAAACCGCCATGTTGATCTCCCTCCACAACAACCACATCGTGTTGATTTCACAATAAAAGCCCCTCGCTTCCTGTTCATGTGTAAACTCTTATACTGGCAGTCATATTTAAACTAATGAATAGTTAAACAATAGTAAAACAAACACACAGTGGATGACTGGAAGTGATGATCCAAATACATGAAACAGTACTACAGTACTACAGTATGACAGTATTCATGTTCCTGCCGTTACCCGGGCCATGTCCACTGTGAAGTCCTCAAACAGCTTCCAGATGTGATTGGACGTGTAGATTTCCTTCATCTCCACCTCGGTGTCCACGTAGCAGTGGTTCACAAAGTTCACGTAGGCCACCTTCACCTGGAGGCAGGCACACAGGCAGACAGACAGGCATCTTTTAGTTTAAACAAAGTGGCCATTTTTGATGGTAACACAATCTTCAGATTCTCTCCACTCGTATATAAAGGAATTAAAATGAGCTCCATTGAAGCATTTATAATTATAGTACAATAATAAAATATACACGTATACATTATTCTGCATCAGGGGAGACCTGTGTCCTACTACACTGGTAGACCACACTGTATTTACATGAAAGAACATCGACTATAGAACGGCGAGGAGCCTGAGAAGGCGGAGCGGGAATCGAACCCCCGAGACGAGCCAGTACCTCGGTGATGCAGTCCTCGTGGGTCACCACCCGGACCACGTCCTCCAGCGGCAGCAGAGACGTACACTTGATCTCCGTGTAAACGTTCTTGCCCTCAGCGCAGGCGGCGAGCAGCTCCACCAGAGAGATGTGGTACCTGAGACACGTGATATAGAAATGTGTTTATATAATAAATAATAATGTGTTCATATATAAAACATGAGACACGTGATACATAAAACCAACAACTTTCAACTAACCATCCCAGAAAACTTTTAACAGGAGGGAAAGTTATGATCAATAAATGTTTCTAGAACCAAAAACAAAAGCCCAAACTTTCTGGGAACGATAACGTTGGTTTATCGTGGAGGGAACGTTCTGTAGGAACCAAACCCGGCGGTAAAGCAGCAGAAATATGAATCCAGAAACATCAGATACAACCCGCCTCATGTACTTTCACCGAGTGGTATTAATACTTTGACTGCAGTAAGAGTACACCGACCTGAGCGGGCTGCTCTCGCCGACCCCCTCCCGGCTCTCCGCCATCAGCTCCAGCATGACGTTGAACGAGGTCTTGTCGTTGTAGAAGACGACCACGTCCTCGCCCGCGTTCGTTAACTTACAGACACACACATCACAGTGTCACGTTACCATGGAAACACAACCCCAGCGCCTCACCCCCAAAGGTGATGCATTTCGACCTCCCCCCGTCCTCACCTCCGTCATGATCATGTCCTGGCACTTCTTCACGTACTTGCCCTCGGCCTTGATGATGGTGTGGAGGAAGTTGAGGTACTGGACGTGGCGTCCGTGCGTGGCCAGGCAGTGGATGAAGTGCTGCAGGACGCTCTCCGAGATCTCGCTGCACAGCTGGTAGTTGTTACAGAAGATGTGCTGCACCGTCTCCGCCTCCAGCAGCTGCAGACGGAGGAGGCAACATCCATCAGCATCATGTGTGGGTCGATAATTGACTAAAATGATTAATTGAACCATAATAATCCAGCATGAGCACTGCGGTAATCGACTGATGGGTTCTGAAGGTAGCATACCCCCGGGTTGAGAAAGAGGTTGAGGTTCTTGTGCAGCAATGCCTGGTTCTCCTGGTTCCCCATACAGAACTTCTGCAGGAACAGATGGGTGTACCTGATGATCTCCTGCATCTTCACATCGTTCTGCAGACCGGGAGGACAGGGGGAGGGACAGAATCAGCCACAGCTCAGTGATTCAGTTGAGCAGCTTTTATTTTGGCGGTACTCCTTCTCACCTTGTCGTAAGACACCTGCAGCAGGTCCAGCATGACCTTGTGAGCCCCCATGTTCTTCAGCAACCGCTGCTGCTTCTTCCAGACTCCACTGCTGCACATCTTATTCAACCTCTCCAGGATCTACAGACGTGAGAGTTTGGCGGGAGGAGGCGGAGCACAAGTACAGATATGTTTGTCAAACTACGGACAGTTCATGAAAAGATGATGTTTTATTTTCAATTCTGAACATTCATTGTTCCCCAAGTAAAGTACCGACTCTCCACTTAACTTCTCATTCACAAAGACAATATAAACTAGCGAGTCACTTTTTTTGTGGCCGAATACGAAACCATTCGGCCAAACCACCTCCAAAATATAAAAATGAGTTTAGGCACGTTCAATCCGCATAATAATAATAATAAATAAATAATAAAAATAATGATAATAATAACAACAACAACAACACAATTACAATAGGGCCTCACCAGGCATGACGTTGTCGGTGCTCTGGCCCTAATAAATGACAAATGACACTGAAAGATTGTCTGAAGTATGTTTTGGGTAGAAATGATAGATAAATATAAAAAATATATGCTGAAAACCACATTTAGATTCAGCCAAAGAGCTCTACTGTAATACTATGATAAATATACAATATATGAACTAATACTACTCTCTCCTCACTTACAATCCCAAATACTACTTAGCATTATGTTCATATAAATAACTTTACTTCATGGCTACTTGTGTGGGGTTCCCCAAGGCTCAGTGTTAGGCCCACTATCGTTAATGGTTTTCATTATCCAAATAATATTTGATACATTTCAATAAATTTTCATTTAATATAAGTTTTGTTTTTGCTGGGCTAAAAAAGTGAAACATTGAGGTACAATTGAAAAGGAATAGAAAGAAATTGGTTTAATCTGAACAAACAATTCCTAATTGAAATGACACTTCATTCCTAATCTTTGGTTTATGGAAAACAAATTCACAAAGCAGACTTAGGATAAACGATGTTAAAACTAAAACTAAAATGTGGGTAATGATGCTGGAGGCCACATCTAACTTATGTTAAAGGAGTTATGTCTGCAACTATTGCGACTGTTTAAAAATAAGGATTTCCAAAATCAGGCTTCTTTATAAACATTTTACCGTTCACTAATATTTCTGTGCATTAATCATGCATGCTAATTACATTTTCATACGACAAAAGAGAACTCGGCATAAAACTTCTTCAAGAGTTGCGAACACTGAGCATTAAAATGGACGGGATGAAAGAAACTTTTGGGAGAAAGTTTTATTCCAACGTGGACAGTTTATGTGATTCGCTGGCGAAGCTTGTGATTGGCAACAGAAATAATTTGAAGGATGACCTCATTCAAAAGATCAAATTAATACCAGATAATTTGAACTAATGGCAACAATTAAACGGTTGGAACCCAAAGTTGATCGGATGAAAGAAGATGTTTGATTGCCTAAACTTTAGAATGTAGTTTTATACAGAACAAAGATGGCGGATTGTGCCCTTTATTTCTTCACATGAGAAGAAGTTGATTCAGGGGGATGATTTAAAACATTTGAACCAAACTTTTTAGTTTCTGCTTAATTTACATTTCTGCGGGTGCTGTTATCCAGAGTGAATATTAGGAACACAATAACTAAAAGTAATCTGAGGAGTGAAAGCCACAATTTGTGAAGAGATTTGGACAAGATACCACAAAGACTTCATTAACAAAAAGAGACACAACAACCCTGCCCACATTGATTGATTGACAGGTGATCTGTTGGAGGTGCACCACAGAAACGCCACAACGGGGAAGGAGACCGAAAAGGAAAACCGAGAACGACGAGAGTCCTCACCTCTTTGACTTTCTGGTAGTTCTCGTTGCCCTTCTCCTGCTTCTCCTTCTTGGGCGTAGCATTGTCTGACGCCCCCTGCAGGATGCAGACGGTAAGACAGCATATGCGGTTGTCTTTGGGTAGAGTACTACATCATTCACACATGAATCAGTAATACAGTATATGTGTTACAATTATAAACACATATAGGTGATCGTCCATGCGGATCCTCAGGGATCTTTGTAGCTTTGTGGACACAACAAGTTGTTTGATGTCCATTTTAATTAAATAAATGTGAGATTACAAATAAACTATGCATTTGCAGAAGTGATTTTCATTTGAAATCAATTAATTCAATTCCAATGCCACAACCTTTTAGGGTTTCATAGCACAAATATTGTGGTGGCTTAATTTTTTAGTCTTCTGCATTTTCTGCATTCAATTGTTCTCTGAATCTCTGCCTATATTTCAAAGTTAGTGCAAAGTACAGTGATTCAGCTAAGCTAATTTCGTGCAGCAAAAAGGCAACAAAGTCAACGTAAAGTCACAAATAGACGCATCACATTAGTCCAGAGACCAGACCAGACTAAGTGGAGAAACCAGAGACTGTCTGTGGTCCCTCAGAGGTCTACAATAGTAGCTCCCATTAGTCCAGAGACCAAACCAGACTATGTGAAGAAACCAGAGACTGTCTGTGGTTCCCCCAGAGGTCTAGACAGTAGCTCACATAAGTCTAGAGACAAGAGCAGACTATGAGTCTGTCTGTGGTCCCCCAGAGGTCTACGATAGTAGCTCACACTAGTCCAGAGACCAGACCAGACTATCTGGAGAAACCAGAGACTGTCAGTGGTCCAAACAACAAGGTCTCTGCTGTATTTATGTCTAGACGACCTTATTTGGAGTGTTGATGGAGCAGCTACAATGTTAGCATAGCCTAGCACCCATCAACCAGACTCCATTCAGAAAACCAGCATTTTAAAAGTAGTTAGCTTGTGGTCTTGCAGGCAGACCTAACAAAGCATGACTTGATAATGATGGTGATCAGTAAAAATTGTGGAGCTATTTCTTCATTTGGACATCGTTGTTGGTTGCAATCTGCAACCTCACCACTGGTTGCTACTAAATCCCACACACAGAACCTTTAATTGTGCCTTTTTTCACAGTATAACAAAACAGATGAGAGAGAGAGAGAGAGAGAGAGAGACTGAAGGAGGTTCAGGTAAGTTTCGTTAGAGAGAGGGGGTTAAGTGTGACATGCAACAAAAACCCCAAGCCAAACCTGAACCCAGAACCATATGGTTGCACCTTAAACCATCTCAGACATAAGCAAGCCCCACACCGATGTTAAGTAGAGTAAACAGAAGAATGCAACGGGTAAACAAATATTCAATCTAATGTAATATTTTGTTACGTTTTTGTTACTTAGTACTTAGTTTCATGAGTGATATTCTGATTCTCAATTCATATTACTCTTCTACCAAGAAAATGGCTCTTGGGCTGGTTAAAGCAGTGACTTTGAGTTAGTTAGTTAGTTGGTTAGTGGTTATATACTTTAGTTGTTATTTCGAGCAGCTTGGCACAGCCATCTAGACATTAAGATCACAACTGTTAGTTCATGAACTCTCTCTAAAAAAAAAGCTGTATGCTGATGATGCTGCACTTTGCACCATCTCACCTCTATCCCTTGAACTTTTTTGTGTGTTCAATTTTATTTTGGTAATATTTGCATGCATAATTTGTGTTTCAGATTGAATGAGGGGCTACAAATATCCTAAATGTCAACTCATTTGTTTAAAGGTTTATTTGCATTAATTAATGTTCTGACCACATCTCCAACATTTATTTGACCCTTTCATCTTTTCAAAATGAATGCCAATTATGGCAATAAAGATGAATAAAATGATGTTTGTGCTCCCCACCTCTACCTTCTCCTTCTTTTCTTTCTTCCCGTCGCCTCCACCCAAGTTCTTTTTCTCCACCCACAGTTCAGATTTCTCCACCAGTGTTCGGAGGCGATCCAGATCCGCCTTGATCAGCTTGTAGTTCTCCACATCCTGAGCCGAGATCAACAACTGGACCTACAGAGGCAAGGTGCGTCACCGAAAAGGTTCAACTTGCATTTACAATAGTAATAGTTTATATGATAAAAGATCGATACTTTGCATTTGTGTGTCAATACAATCGCAAAATATCTCGATACTATGCGGTCATTAACTACAACACATGTTGAGGACCAGTCAGCTGTTATTGATCAGAACAGGAACATCGTAACAAGGGATGAACTGATTCACAACTGAAAGTGAAAATAGCACCGAGTGGACAGACGTTTGACACGGTAAAAGTGCAAAGTAATGGTTTTAAAAAGTTACTTTTCATTGTGTATGAGTGTGTTTGTGTACATACCTGTTTGAAGGTGTGCAGGACTTCCTGTCTCTGGCTGAAGTGTCTGAAGAGCAGCTGCAGGGCTCCAGAGATCAGAGGGGGGTAGTTGTGCATGGTGAGGTGAGTCAGCACCCGCAGGAACATACGGCCGCCTTCATCATCTACCTCCAGGATACTGTTCCCCTTACTACACACACACACACACACACACACACACACACACACACACACACACACACACACACACACACACACACATATACACACACACACACACACACACACACACACACACACACACACACACACACACACACACACACACACACACACACACACATTTTTTGTCGCCCTTTCAAATTAACGTATTTCCAATCCGAACTATTGTTCGTGCCTGCACCGCATGTTTACGTTGCGCTACAAAACCAACGTTAGCTTCAGACAACAAAACCTCTTAGTCAGTTCATGAAAACCGTTGCCAACACAACACTTTGGGATTCACGGTGTCCAACACGGTCTGTTGGTCTAAGTCCTGTATTGTTGGACCCAACCGATCATTAGCCTTCCCGTTTAATACTACGTCACCAGATCTGGATGTTTCATCTTCACGTGGATGAGTTTAATTCATGTGTCCACCATGAAAAAGAATCCTAATTAACTTCACATTGACATTGTGAACACAAATCCAAACCATTGCATTTTGGGACTATTTCCCGACCTGCAGGGAGACCAGGTCTACGTTACGTACCCGACTCCAAACATGGCCTCGGCCTGCTCTCCAATGTGCTGCAGATTGATGGTGGCTGAGGAGGGACAGACACAAACAACAGACTTCCAGATGACTCACATAAACACATACTAACACACAGCAGGATGTGTGCTGAGGTGGATCACACAAATACATTTGGTTTTTTAAATGACAGATTCATAATCTGGGAAAAGTTAAGTTAAATTAGAATTTCCTTTATTGAATAAAGGTAAAAGACGAAGCAGGGCAGCACATTGTTACTGTTTACATTCTGTTTATGTGTGTCAAATTTAAAAGTAGAAAGACAAAACTTAAAGTGTGTTTCCATCAGCTGTGTGTGCGTTTACCTGCATGCTCCATATTGGTCGTGGCGTCGGCATCGGCCATTGGATAAACATCCACAAACTCCTTCTTAAACACCGACAGCAGGAAGGAGAGGCGGTAGTCCAGGCGGACGTTCAGGATGAACTGAAGAGGAGTGTTCAGGCCGAGTTAGGAACGCTTTCACTTCCAAATAATAATTAAACACAAGTGTTTGTCTGTCAGGTCACTTCTCAGTTTGCATGTTTGTCGATAAGAAGAAATGACATCTATCAGGATAACGTCAAATAAAATGCCTTGACGTTACTGCAACCAAGTAGGTAGCACGCTAACAAGGTGGATCATTTTAATCAGCCATTATCAACAGGGCTAGTTACCTTGCATGGGTTAGCTAGCAAGCTAACTGTAGCAACAGAAATGAAAGCAAACAGAAGTAGTTTCTGGGTAGCATGTAGTGGACTGGGAGCTCGAGGGCTACAGCCAGCTACACAGCTTCATCTCATTTGCTAACAACTAAACAATTAACATCACACACTTGGTTTGGCTTGTTTATGTGGCTTTAACCTCTAAAGAAATGCTAACATTTTAACACTTCAGGCTACAAATGTAATTGTCTGTTAGTTACCCTATGAGGGCAGTCCCTTCCTGGTGGAGCGAAACCTGAGTCTGAGGGTTGAGCACTCTTAAATCCGGGAGCCAATCAATTGGGCAATACCATGTGCTGCCATGTCATGGGGGGGTTTTGTTTTTTTGAAGTCTATCCAACCGCTCTTTGGTTTGGGTATCCCCCCTTGTGTCATTGTGTCAGGTTAGTCTGTTTAGTTGTGTGATATTAAGTAGATTAATGTTGCATTGGACTCTTTGATTGGCTTATTCTTGGTTTGGACTTTATGGCTGGCTTACATTATATCTTACAACTGTACCTAATGAAGTATTTTTTAAGATACCTGTAATATCTCCAGTATCTTCAGCTTGGTGTCCATCACCGTCAGGTCCATCTTAATGCTACTCTCTTTACTTCCCCTCTGTCCGTCGAGTGCAATCCCCGCCCCTCTGGCTCCAGCCCCTCCAAATATGGACTGCTTCCTGTTGAGGACCATGGTGGACATCATCTGACCCATCCCATGTATGGAGCGCTTCACGTTCTTTCCTTCAAACCGTGAAGAAAACAGCAATAGTCTGCATTATTACATTTAAACATTAAGTGATTTCATTACACAGCCATAGAACATTAACCCTGTTTTCACAAGGCTAAAGAACCTTACTGAAGCCACCAAAATCACTGACTTCGATGAAGTCATCAAGGTCATATGATGACAAACTTAAGATGATACATTTGTTTTATCCCTGAAGACTCTTAACCTTAATAGTTTCAGACATTTTTCTATCGTCCACATTGAAATCACAAATCTGAACAGACGACATGACCTATAGTTAAAAAATGTTACTGTCGTGTGAAAAAACACTCAAACTTACCAGTCAGAAGAAACATGTCTTCAAGAAAAAATAAAGTTTATAATTATAACAATAAACACATACAACATGGTAAGAATCCAATGCAATACAATCCACTTTATTTATAGAGCACATTTAAAAACAACAAAATTGACCAAAGTGCTGTACAAGTCAAACAACATATCACACAGAGATCAAAAGAAGACTGAATTAATTTGTTCGACAAAGTGTTATTTTAAGAACTAACAAAACACTTTCTAAAAAGAGCCTGTCTGAAATGTTGGCAGTCATCAGCATTGATCGACATCATGGAAAGAGAGGACTGTATTTGTAAGTTTAGGAGAACAGTAACCAGAGCAGAGAGTACCTGATCCATCATCGTGGAATAAAAGCCCGGCGTAACCAGGATTGGGCCGACAGTCGATGATCCCAAGCAGGGTTCTGGTGAGTCTGAGCAGCTCAAAGAAACTATAGAAACCAAAGTAGATCAAATGTCTGGCCAGACTAACCACCTGGATGAACAGCAAAGGAAGCAAAGGAAGTGATCACGTGAGGAAAGAATGAGACCGAACGATGGAGAGAGATGTGCAATGAGACAGGAAGTAGAGGCGAAGGCACTGACCTCGTATGTGAGTTTGTTTTTCTCCTCATTGTGAAATGGCAGCTCGTCATTCAGCACGTTGTTGAGATATTCCTCCATGAATACCATTGTGTTGGAGAAACGGTTCTTCTTGTTGTCTCTGCTGTCATCCATGTTGGAGTCATAACTGAAGATGGATGAGATAAAGAAAATACCTCAAATAAGTCAAATCTAAAAGCAGCTGTTAACCCCTGCAAGCTTCACAATGATAATATTTATCTGGTGATTATCATTTTAGCTTGATGGTTATTTTCCAATGAACCTTACGCCTGAACAGGGACTTGAACCCTGGACCCTCAGATTAAAAGTCTGATGCTCTACCGTCTGAGCTATCCAGGCTTCTCTAAATTAGCCGTCTGGAATGAGAGAAAAGCTTGAAGCTTGATATGGGAGGAGAAGACTAAATCTTTGTCATGACCATTGGTATTGGCAGCGGCCTCAGATGTGGGCTTCATGGTTATTTTCCAATGAACTTTACGCCTGAACAGGGACTTGAACCCTGGACCCTCAGATTAAAAGTCTGATGCTCTACCGTCTGAGCTATCCAGGCTTCTCTAGGTGAGCCCTAATGAATGAGAAGAAAGATTGAAGCTTGATATGGGAGGAGAAGACTAAATCTTTGTCATGACCATTGGTATTGGCAGTGGCCTCAGATGAGGGCTTGATGGTTATTCTCCAATGAACCTTACGCCTGAACAGGGACTTGAACCCTGGACCCTCAGATTAAAAGTCTGATGCTCTACCGTCTGAGCTATCCAGGCTTCTCTAAATTAGCCGTCTGGAATGAGAGGAAAGCTTGAAGCTTGATATGCTGGCGAAGATTAAATGTTTGTCATAACAACAGGCAGCTGCCTGAGATGAGGGCTTGATGGTTATTTTCCAATGAACCTCAAGCCTGAACAGGGACTTGAACCCTGGACCCTCAGATTAAAAGTCTGATGCTCTACTGTCTGAGCTATCCAGGCTTCTCTAGGTGAGCCCTAAGGAATGAGAAGAAAGATTGAAGCTTGATATGGGAGGAGAAGACTAAATATTTGTCATGACCATTGGTATTGGCAGCGGCCTCAGATGAGGGCTTGATGGTTATTTTCCAATGAACCTCAAGCCTGAACAGGGACTTGAACCCTGGACCCTCAGATTAAAAGTCTGATGCTCTACTGTCTGAGCTATCCAGGCTTCTCTAGGTGAGCCCTAAGGAATGAGAAGAAAGATTGAAGCTTGATATGGGAGGAGAAGACTAAATATTTGTCATGACCATTGGTATTGGCAGCGGCCTCAGATGAGGGCTTGATGGTTATTCTCCAATGAACCTTACGCCTGAACAGGGACTTGAACCCTGGACCCTCAGATTAAAAGTCTGATGCTCTACCGTCTGAGCTATCCAGGCTTCTCTAGGGGAGCCCTAAGGAATGAGAGGAAAGGTTGAAGCTTGATATGGGAGGAGAAGACTAAATCTTTGTCATGACCATTGGTATTGGCAGCGGCCTCAGATGAGGGCTTGATGGTTATTCTCCAATGTACCTTACGCCTGAACAGGGGCTGCGTTTCAATAACAGTTTGAGTCGCCCTTGCTCACTTGCCCTCAGCCCTTGCTATGACGTCACACGGAGGCCACTTGGAGGGCGGAGGGAAAGAGGGCGGAGGGGGAGTGAAAGAGGTAAATGGAACACACCTGCCCTCATTCACTAACAGCCCAGACAATCATGGATCAACCACACGTTGTTGGAGTAGCGCTATACTGCCTATTCCAAATTACACAAAATATGCGGAGACTCATTTCATTGAGACGAAGACGTATTCTGCGCTTGATGGCAATACGTCGGCTTATATACTTACACTTTTAAACGGTGGGCTCTGCCATAACTCTGCAACAGACAGTCTAATTGCACAATTTAAGAAAATGAATTAAATTTAATTAATTTTCTACTTTCTTCTTTCTTCTTCTTCCTTGGTGGTGAATAGACAACAGACACTGGTGTTTAAGGTTTATTATCGCCACCGCATGGACATATTTTTCGTGCACCACTGCAATGCATTGTGGGTGATATACAGCTCTGAAGTGGCCATCGTTGTTCACTCGATCACTCAGCCCTCAAGGGTCGATCTCACGGAGATCACTTCAGCTGTTCAGGGAAATGGAACAGCCCTTAAGATGGCGGCGGGGATTCCCCCGAGGGCAAGTGCTTAGGGCAAGTGAGCGAGGGCGACTCAAACTGTTATTGAAACGCAGCTAGGGACTTGAACCCTGGACCCTCAGATTAAAAGTCTGATGCTCTACCGTCTGAGCTATCCAGGCTTCTCTAAATTAGCCGTCTGGAATGAGAGGAAAGCTTGAAGCTTGATATGCTGGCGAAGATTAAATCTTTGTCATGACCATTGGTATTGGCAGCGGCCTCAGGTGTGGGCTTCATGGTTATTTTCCAATGAACCTTACGCCTGAACAGAGACTTGAACCCTGGACCCTCAGATTAAAAGTCTGATGCTCTACCGTCTGAGCTATCCAGGCTTCTCTAGGTGAGCCCTAAGGAATGAGAGGAAAGGTTGAAGCTTGATATGCTGGAGAAGATTAAATGTTTGTCATAACCGTAGGCAGCGGCCTGAGATGAGGACTTGATGGTTATTCTCCAATGAACCTCAAGGCTGAAGAGGGACTTGAACCCTGGACACTCAGATTAAAAGTCTGATGCTCTACCGTCTGAGCTATCCAGGCTTCTCTAGGTGAGCCCTAAGGAATGAGAGGAAAGGTTGAAGCTTGATATGGGAGGAGAAGACTAAATCTTTATCATGACCATTGGTATTGGCAGCAGCCTGAGATGAGGGCTTGATGGTTATTTTCCAATGAACCTCAAGCCTGAACAGGGACTTGAACCCTGGACCCTCAGATTAAAAGTCTGATGCTCTACCGTCTGAGCTATTCAGGCTTCTCTAGGTGAGCCCTAATGAATGAGAAGAAAGATTGAAGCTTGATATGGGAGGAGAAGACTAAATCTTTGTCATGACCATTGGTATTGGCAGTGGCCTCAGATGAGGGCTTGATGGTTATTCTCCAATAAACCTTACGCCTGAACAGGGACTTGAACCCTGGACCCTCAGATTAAAAGTCTGATGCTCTACCGTCTGAGCTATCCAGGCTTCTCTAAATTAGCCGTCTGGAATGAGAGGAAAGCTTGAAGCTTGATATGCTGGCGAAGATTAAATGTTTGTCATAACAACAGGCAGCTGCCTGAGATGAGGGCTTGATGGTTATTTTCCAATGAACCTCAAGCCTGAACAGGGACTTGAACCCTGGACCCTCAGATTAAAAGTCTGATGCTCTACCATCTGAGCTATCCAGGCTTCTCTAAGTGAGCTCTAAGGAATGAGAAGAAAGATTGGAGCTTGATATGGGAGGAGAAGACTAAATAATTGTCATGACCATTGGTATTGGCAGCGGCCTCAGATGAGGGCTTGATGGTTATTCTCCAATGAACCTCACGCCTGAACAGGGACTTGAACCCTGGACCCTCAGATTAAAAGTCTGATGCTCTACCGTCTGAGCTATCCAGGCTTCTCTAGGTGAGCCCTAAGGAATGAGAGGAAAGGTTGAAGCTTGATATGCTGGAGAAGATTAAATGTTTGTCATAACCGTAGGCAGCGGCCTGAGATGAGGGCTTGATGGTTATTCTCCAATGAACCTTACGCCTGAACAGGGACTTGAACCCTGGACCCTCAGATTAAAAGTCTGATGCTCTACCGTCTGAGCTATCCAGGCTTCTCTAGGTGAGCCCTAAGGAATGAGAGGAAAGGTTGAAGCTTGATATGGGAGGAGAAGACTAAATCTTTGTCATGACCATTGGTATTGGCAGCAGCCTCAGATGAGGGCTTGATGGTTATTTTCCAATGAACCTCACGCCTGAACAGGGACTTGAACCCTGGACCCTCAGATTAAAAGTCTGATGCTCTACCGTCTGAGCTATCCAGGCTTCTCTAAATTAGCCGTCTGGAATGACAGGAAAGCTTGAAGCTTGATATGCTGGCGAAGATTAAATGTTTGTCATAACAACAGGCAGCTGCCTGAGATGAGGGCTTGATGGTTATTTTCCAATAAACCTTACGCCTGAACAGGGACTTGAACCCTGGACCCTCAGATTAAAAGTCTGATGCCCTACCGTCTGAGCTATCCAGGCTTCTCTAAATTAGCCGTCTGGAATGACAGGAAAGCTTGAAGCTTGATATGCTGGCGAAGATTAAATGTTTGTCATAACAACAGGCAGCTGCCTGAGATGAGGGCTTGATGGTTATTTTCCAATGAACCTCAAGCCTGAACAGGGACTTGAACCCTGGACCCTCAGATTAAAAGTCTGATGCTCTACCGTCTGAGCTATCCAGGCTTCTCTAAGTGAGCTCTAAGGAATGAGAAGAAAGATTGAAGCTTGATATGGGAGGAGAAGACTAAATCTTTGTCATGACCATTGGTATTGGCAGCGGCCTCAGATGAGGGCTTGATGGTAATTCTCCAATGAACCTTACGCCTGAACAGGGACTTGAACCCTGGACCCTCAGATTAAAAGTCTGATGCTCTACCGTCTGAGCTATTCAGGCTTCTCTAGGTGAGCCCTAAGGAATGAGAAGAAAGATTGAAGCTTGATATGGGAGGAGAAGACTAAATATTTGTCATGACCATTGGTATTGGCAGCGGCCCGAGATGAGGGCTTGATGGTTATTCTCCAATGAACCTTACGCCTGAACAGGGACTTGAACCCTGGACCCTCAGATTAAAAGTCTGATGCTCTACCGTCTGAGCTATCCAGGCTTCTCTAGGGGAGCCCTAAGGAATGAGAGGAAAGGTTGAAGCTTGATATGCTGGAGAAGATTAAATGTTTGTCATAACCGTAGGCAGCGGCCTCAGATGAGGGCTTGATGGTTATTCTCCAATGAACCTTACGCCTGAACAGGGACTTGAACCCTGGACCCTCAGATTAAAAGTCTGATGCTCTACCGTCTGAGCTATCCAGGCTTCTCTAGGTGAGCCCTAAGGAATGAGAGGAAAGGTTGAAGCTTGATATGCTGGAGAAGATTAAATGTTTGTCATAACCGTAGGCAGCGGCCTCAGATGAGGGCTTGATGGTTATTCTCCAATGAACCTTACGCCTGAACAGGGACTTGAACCCTGGACCCTCAGATTAAAAGTCTGATGCTCTACCGTCTGAGCTATCCAGGCTTCTCTAGGGGAGACCTAAGGAATGAGAGGAAAGGTTGAAGCTTGATATGCTGGAGAAGATTAAATGTTTGTCATAACCGTAGGCAGCGGCCTCAGATGAGGGCTTGATGGTTATTCTCCAATGAACCTTACGCCTGAACAGGGACTTGAACCCTGGACCCTCAGATTAAAAGTCTGATGCTCTACCGTCTGAGCTATCCAGGCTTCTCTAGGTGAGCCCTAAGGAATGAGAGGAAAGGTTGAAGCTTGATATGCTGGAGAAGATTAAATGTTTGTCATAACCGTAGGCAGCGGCCCGAGATGAGGGCTTGATGGTTATTCTCCGATGAACCTCAAGCTTGAACAGGGACTTGAACCCTGGACCCTCAGATTAAAAGTCTGATGCTCTACCGTCTGAGCTATCCAGGCTTCTCTAGGTGAGCCCTAATGAATGAGAAGAAAGATTGAAGCTTGATATGGGAGGAGAAGACTAAATCTTTGTCATGACCATTGGTATTGGCAGCGGCCTCAGATGAGGGCTTGATGGTTATTCTCCAATGAACCTTACGCCTGAACAGGGACTTGAACCCTGGACCCTCAGATTAAAAGTCTGATGCTCTACCGTCTGAGCTATTCAGGCTTCTCTAGGTGAGCCCTAAGGAATGAGAAGAAAGATTGAAGCTTGATATGGGAGGAGAAGACTAAATCTTTGACATGACCATTGGTATTGGCAGCAGCCTCAGATGAGGGCTTGATGGTTATTCTCCAATGAACCTTACGCCTGAACAGGGACTTGAACCCTGGAACCTCAGATTAAAAGTCTGATGCTCTACCGTCTGAGCTATCCAGGCTTCTCTAAATTAGCCGTCTGGAATGAGAGGAAAGCTTGAAGCTTGATATGCTGGCGAAGATTAAATGTTAGTCATAACCATTGGCAGCTGCCTGAGATGAGGGCTTGATGGTTATTTTCCAATGAACCTCAAGCCTGAACAGGGACTTGAACCCTGGACCCTCAGATTAAAAGTCTGATGCTCTACCGTCTGAGCTATCCAGGCTTCTCTAGGTGAGCCCTAAGGAATGAGAAGAAAGATTGAAGCTTGATATGGGAGGAGAAGACTAAATATTTGTCATGACCATTGGTATTGGCAGCGGCCTCAGATGAGGGCTTGATGGTTATTCTCCAATGAACCTTACGCCTGAACAGGGACTTGAACCCTGGACCCTCAGATTAAAAGTCTGACGCTCTACCGTCTGAGCTATCCAGGCTTCTCTAGGGGAGCCCTAAGGAATGAGAGGAAAGGTTGAAGCTTGATATACTGGAGAAGATTAAATGTTTGTCATAACCGTAGGCAGCGGCCTCAGATGAGGGCTTGATGGTTATTCTCCAATGAACCTTACGCCTGAACAGGGACTTGAACCCTGGACCCTCAGATTAAAAGTCTGATGCTCTACCGTCTGAGCTATCCAGGCTTCTATAGGTGAGCCCTAAGGAATGAGAGGAAAGGTTGAAGCTTGATATGCTGGAGAAGATTAAATGTTTGTCATAACCGTAGGCAGCGGCCCGAGATGAGGGCTTGATGGTTATTCTCCGATGAACCTCAAGCTTGAACAGGGACTTGAACCCTGGACCCTCAGATTAAAAGTCTGATGCTCTACCGTCTGAGCTATCCAGGCTTCTCTAGGTGAGCCCTAATGAATGAGAAGAAAGATTGAAGCTTGATATGGGAGGAGAAGACTAAATCTTTGTCATGACCATTGGTATTGGCAGCGGCCTCAGATGAGGGCTTGATGGTTATTCTCCAATGAACCTTACGCCTGAACAGGGACTTGAACCCTGGACCCTCAGATTAAAAGTCTGATGCTCTACCGTCTGAGCTATTCAGGCTTCTCTAGGTGAGCCCTAAGGAATGAGAAGAAAGATTGAAGCTTGATATGGGAGGAGAAGACTAAATCTTTGACATGACCATTGGTATTGGCAGCAGCCTCAGATGAGGGCTTGATGGTTATTCTCCAATGAACCTTACGCCTGAACAGGGACTTGAACCCTGGAACCTCAGATTAAAAGTCTGATGCTCTACCGTCTGAGCTATCCAGGCTTCTCTAAATTAGCCGTCTGGAATGAGAGGAAAGCTTGAAGCTTGATATGCTGGCGAAGATTAAATGTTAGTCATAACCATTGGCAGCTGCCTGAGATGAGGGCTTGATGGTTATTTTCCAATGAACCTCAAGCCTGAACAGGGACTTGAACCCTGGACCCTCAGATTAAAAGTCTGATGCTCTACCGTCTGAGCTATCCAGGGTTCTCTAGGTGAGCCCTAAGGAATGAGAAGAAAGATTGAAGCTTGATATGGGAGGAGAAGACTAAATATTTGTCATGACCATTGGTATTGGCAGCGGCCTCAGATGAGGGGTTGATGGTTATTCTCCAATGAACCTTACGCCTGAACAGGGACTTGAACCCTGGACCCTCAGATTAAAAGTCTGATGCTCTACCGTCTGAGCTATCCAGGCTTCTCTAAATTAGCCGTCTGGAATGACAGGAAAGCTTGAAGCTTGATATGCTGGCGAAGATTAAATGTTTGTCATAACAACAGGCAGCTGCCTGAGATGAGGGCTTGATGGTTATTTTCCAATAAACCTTACGCCTGAACAGGGACTTGAACCCTGGACCCTCAGATTAAAAGTCTGATGCTCTACCGTCTGAGCTATCCAGGCTTCTCTAAATTAGCCGTCTGGAATGACAGGAAAGCTTGAAGCTTGATATGCTGGCGAAGATTAAATGTTTGTCATAACAACAGGCAGCTGCCTGAGATGAGGGCTTGATGGTTATTTTCCAATGAACCTCAAGCCTGAACAGGGACTTGAACCCTGGACCCTCAGATTAAAAGTCTGATGCTCTACCGTCTGAGCTATCCAGGCTTCTCTAAGTGAGCTCTAAGGAATGAGAAGAAAGATTGAAGCTTGATATGGGAGGAGAAGACTAAATAATTGTCATGACCATTGGTATTGGCAGCGGCCTCAGATGAGGGCTTGATGGTTATTCAACAATGAACCTCACGCCTGAACAGGGACTTGAACCGTGGACCCTCAGATTAAAAGTCTGATGCTCTACCGTCTGAGCTATCCAGGCTTCTCTAGGTGAGCCCTAAGGAATGAGAGGAAAGGTTGAAGCTTGATATGCTGGAGAAGATTAAATGTTTGTCATAACCGTAGGCAGCGGCCTGAGATGAGGGCTTGATGGTTATTCTCCAATGAACCTTACGCCTGAACAGGGACTTGAACCCTGGACCCTCAGATTAAAAGTCTGATGCTCTACCGTCTGAGCTATCCAGGCTTCTCTAGGTGAGCCCTAAGGAATGAGAGGAAAGGTTGAAGCTTGATATGGGAGGAGAAGACTAAATCTTTGTCATGACCATTGGTATTGGCAGCAGCCTCAGATGAGGGCTTGATGGTTATTTTCCAATGAACCTCACGCCTGAACAGGGACTTGAACCCTGGACCCTGAGATTAAAAGTCTGATGCTCTACCGTCTGAGCTATTCAGGCTTCTCTAGGTGAGCCCTAAGTAATGAGTAGAAAGATTGAAGCTTGATATGGGAGGAGAAGACTAAATCTTTGTCATGACCATTGGTATTGGCAGCAGCCTCAGATGAGGGCTTGATGGTTATTCTCCAATGAACCTTATGCCTGAACAGGGACTTGAACCCTGGACCCTCAGATTAAAAGTCTGATGCTCTACCGTCTGAGCTATCCAGGCTTCTCTAGGTGAGCCCTAAGGAATGAGAGGAAAGATTGAAGCTTGATATGCTGGAGAAGATTAAATGTTTGTCATAACCGTAGGCAGCGGCCTGAGATGAGGGCTTGATGGTTATTCTCCAATGAACCTTACGCCTGAACAGGGACTTGAACCCTGGACCCTCAGATTAAAAGTCTGATGCTCTACCGTCTGAGCTATCCAGGGTTCTCTAGGTGAGCCCTAAGGAATGAGAGGAAAGGTTGAAGCTTGATATGGGAGGAGAAGACTAAATCTTTGTCATGACCATTGGTATTGGCAGCAGCCTCAGATGAGGGCTTGATGGTTATTTTCCAATGAACCTCACGCCTGAACAGGGACTTGAACCCTGGACCCTCAGATTAAAAGTCTGATGCTCTAGCGTCTGAGCTATTCAGGCTTCTCTAGGTGAGCCCTAAGGAATGAGAAGAAAGATTGAAGCTTGATATGGGAGGAGAAGACTAAATCTTTGACATGACCATTGGTATTGGCAGCAGCCTCAGATGAGAGCTTGATGGTTATTTTCCAATGAACCTCACGCCTGAACAGGGACTTGAACCCTGGACCCTCAGATTAAAAGTCTGATGCTCTACCGTCTGAGCTATTCAGGCTTCTCTAGGTGAGCCCTAATGAATGAGAAGAAAGATTGAAGCTTGATATGGGAGGAGAAGACTAAATCTTTGTCATGACCATTGGTATTGGCAGTGGCCTCAGATGAGGGCTTGATGGTTATTCTCCAATGAACCTTACGCCTGAACAGGGACTTGAACCCTGGACCCTCAGATTAAAAGTCTTATGCTCTACCGTCTGAGCTATCCAGGCTTCTCTAAATTAGCCGTATGGAATGAGAGGAAAGCTTGAAGCTTGATATGCTGGCGAAGATTAAATGTTTGTCATAACAACAGGCAGCTGCCTGAGATGAGGGCTTGATGGTTATTTTCCAATGAACCTCAAGCCTGAACAGGGACTTGAACCCTGGACCCTCAGATTAAAAGTCTGATGCTCTACCGTCTGAGCTATCCAGGCTTCTCTAGGTGAGCCCTAAGGAATGAGAGGAAAGGTTGAAGCTTGATATGCTGGAGAAGATTAAATGTTTGTCATAACCGTAGGCAGCGGCCTGAGATGAGGGCTTGATGGTTATTCTCCAATGAACCTTACGCCTGAACAGGGACTTGAACCCTGGACCCTCAGATTAAAAGTCTGATGCTCTACCGTCTGAGCTATCCAGGGTTCTCTAGGTGAGCCCTAAGGAATGAGAGGAAAGGTTGAAGCTTGATATGGGAGGAGAAGACTAAATCTTTGTCATGACCATTGGTATTGGCAGCAGCCTCAGATGAGGGCTTGATGGTTATTTTCCAATGAACCTCACGCCTAAACAGGGAGTTGAACCCTGGACCCTCAGATTAAAAGTCTGATGCTCTACCGTCTGAGCTATCCAGGCTTCTCTAGGTGAGCCCTAAGGAATGAGAAGAAAGATTGAAGCTTGATATGGGAGGAGAAGACTAAATATTTGTCATGACCATTGGTATTGGCAGCGGCCTCAGATGAGGGCTTGATGGTTATTCTCCAATGAACCTTACGCCTGAACAGGGACTTGAACCCTGGACCCTCAGATTAAAAGTCTGATGCTCTACCGTCTGAGCTATCCAGGCTTCTCGAGGGGAGCCCTAAGGAATGAGAGGAAAGGTTGAAGCTTGATATACTGGAGAAGATTAAATGTTTGTCATAACCGTAGGCAGCGGCCTCAGATGAGGGCTTGATGGTTATTCTCCAATGAACCTTACGCCTGAACAGGGACTTGAACCCTGGACCCTCAGATTAAAAGTCTGATGCTCTACCGTCTGAGCTATCCAGGCTTCTCTAGGTGAGCCCTAAGGAATGAGAGGAAAGGTTGAAGCTTGATATGCTGGAGAAGATTAAATGTTTGTCATAACCGTAGGCAGCGGCCCGAGATGAGGGCTTGATGGTTATTCTCCGATGAACCTCAAGCTTGAACAGGGACTTGAACCCTGGACCCTCAGATTAAAAGTCTGATGCTCTACCGTCTGAGCTATCCAGGCTTCTCTAGGTGAGCCCTAATGAATGAGAAGAAAGATTGAAGCTTGATATGGGAGGAGAAGACTAAATCTTTGTCATGACCATTGGTATTGGCAGCGGCCTCAGATGAGGGCTTGATGGTTATTCTCCAATGAACCTTACGCCTGAACAGGGACTTGAACCCTGGACCCTCAGATTAAAAGTCTGATGCTCTACCGTCTGAGCTATTCAGGCTTCTCTAGGTGAGCCCTAAGGAATGAGAAGAAAGATTGAAGCTTGATATGGGAGGAGAAGACTAAATCTTTGACATGACCATTGGTATTGGCAGCAGCCTCAGATGAGGGCTTGATGGTTATTCTCCAATGAACCTTACGCCTGAACAGGGACTTGAACCCTGGAACCTCAGATTAAAAGTCTGATGCTCTACCGTCTGAGCTATCCAGGCTTCTCTAAATTAGCCGTCTGGAATGAGAGGAAAGCTTGAAGCTTGATATGCTGGCGAAGATTAAATGTTAGTCATAACCATTGGCAGCTGCCTGAGATGAGGGCTTGATGGTTATTTTCTAATGAACCTCAAGCCTGAACAGGGACTTGAACCCTGGACCCTCAGATTAAAAGTCTGATGCTCTACCGTCTGAGCTATCCAGGGTTCTCTAGGTGAGCCCTAAGGAATGAGAAGAAAGATTGAAGCTTGATATGGGAGGAGAAGACTAAATATTTGTCATGACCATTGGTATTGGCAGCGGCCTCAGATGAGGGCTTGATGGTTATTCTCCAATGAACCTTACGCCTGAACAGGGACTTGAACCCTGGACCCTCAGATTAAAAGTCTGATGCTCTACCGTCTGAGCTATCCAGGCTTCTCTAGGGGAGCCCTAAGGAATGAGAGGAAAGGTTGAAGCTTGATATACTGGAGAAGATTAAATGTTTGTCATAACCGTAGGCAGCGACCTCAGATGAGGGCTTGATGGTTATTCTCCAATGAACCTTACGCCTGAACAGGGACTTGAACCCTGGACCCTCAGATTAAAAGTCTGATGCTCTACCGTCTGAGCTATCCAGGCTTCTCTAGGTGAGCCCTAAGGAATGAGAGGAAAGGTTGAAGCTTGATATGCTGGAGAAGATTAAATGTTTGTCATAACCGTAGGCAGCGGCCCGAGATGAGGGCTTGATGGTTATTCTCCGATGAACCTCAAGCTTGAACAGGGACTTGAACCCTGGACCCTCAGATTAAAAGTCTGATGCTCTACCGTCTGAGCTATCCAGGCTTCTCTAGGTGAGCCCTAATGAATGAGAAGAAAGATTGAAGCTTGATATGGGAGGAGAAGACTAAATCTTTGTCATGACCATTGGTATTGGCAGCGGCCTCAGATGAGGGCTTGATTGTTATTCTCCAATGAACCTTACGCCTGAACAGGGACTTGAACCCTGGACCCTCAGATTAAAAGTCTGATGCTCTACCGTCTGAGCTATTCAGGCTTCTCTAGGTGAGCCCTAAGGAATGAGAAGAAAGATTGAAGCTTGATATGGGAGGAGAAGACTAAATCTTTGACATGACCATTGGTATTGGCAGCAGCCTCAGATGAGGGCTTGATGGTTATTCTCCAATGAACCTTACGCCTGAAGAGGGACTTGAACCCTGGACCCTCAGATTAAAAGTCTGATGCTCTACCGTCTGAGCTATCCAGGCTTCTCTAAATTAGCCGTCTGGAATGAGAGGAAAGCTTGAAGCTTGATATGCTGGCGAAGATTAAATGTTAGTCATAACCATTGGCAGCTGCCTGAGATGAGGGCTTGATGGTTATTTTCCAATGAACCTCAAGCCTGAACAGGGACTTGAACCCTGGACCCTCAGATTAAAAGTCTGATGTTCTACCGTCTGAGCTATCCAGGCTTCTCTAGGTGAGCCCTAAGGAATGAGAAGAAAGATTGAAGCTTGATATGGGAGGAGAAGACTAAATATTTGTCATGACCATTGGTATTGGCAGCGGCCCGAGATGAGGGCTTGATGGTTATTCTCCAATGAACCTTACGCCTGAACAGGGACTTGAACCCTGGACCCTCAGATTAAAAGTCTGATGCTCTACCGTCTGAGCTATCCAGGCTTCTCTAGGGGAGCCCTAAGGAATGAGAGGAAAGGTTGAAGCTTGATATGCTGGAGAAGATTAAATGTTTGTCATAACCGTAGGCAGCGGCCTCAGATGAGGGCTTGATGGTTATTCTCCAATGAACCTTACGCCTGAACAGGGACTTGAACCCTGGACCCTCAGATTAAAAGTCTGATGCTCTACCGTCTGAGCTATCCAGGCTTCTCTAGGTGAGCCCTAAGGAATGAGAGGAAAGGTTGAAGCTTGATATGCTGGAGAAGATTAAATGTTTGTCATAACCGTAGGCAGCGGCCTCAGATGAGGGCTTGATGGTTATTCTCCAATGAACCTTACGCCTGAACAGGGACTTGAACCCTGGACCCTCAGATTAAAAGTCTGATGCTCTACCGTCTGAGCTATCCAGGCTTCTCTAGGGGAGACCTAAGGAATGAGAGGAAAGGTTGAAGCTTGATATGCTGGAGAAGATTAAATGTTTGTCATAACCGTAGGCAGCGGCCTCAGATGAGGGCTTGATGGTTATTCTCCAATGAACCTTACGCCTGAACAGGGACTTGAACCCTGGACCCTCAGATTAAAAGTCTGATGCTCTACCGTCTGAGCTATCCAGGCTTCTCTAGGTGAGCCCTAAGGAATGAGAGGAAAGGTTGAAGCTTGATATGCTGGAGAAGATTAAATGTTTGTCATAACCGTAGGCAGCGGCCCGAGATGAGGGCTTGATGGTTATTCTCCGATGAACCTCAAGCTTGAACAGGGACTTGAACCCTGGACCCTCAGATTAAAAGTCTGATGCTCTACCGTCTGAGCTATCCAGGCTTCTCTAGGTGAGCCCTAATGAATGAGAAGAAAGATTGAAGCTTGATATGGGAGGAGAAGACTAAATCTTTGTCATGACCATTGGTATTGGCAGCGGCCTCAGATGAGGGCTTGATGGTAATTCTCCAATGAACCTTACGCCTGAACAGGGACTTGAACCCTGGACCCTCAGATTAAAAGTCTGATGCTCTACCGTCTGAGCTATTCAGGCTTCTCTAGGTGAGCCCTAAGGAATGAGAAGAAAGATTGAAGCTTGATATGGGAGGAGAAGACTAAATATTTGTCATGACCATTGGTATTGGCAGCGGCCCGAGATGAGGGCTTGATGGTTATTCTCCAATGAACCTTACGCCTGAACAGGGACTTGAACCCTGGACCCTCAGATTAAAAGTCTGATGCTCTACCGTCTGAGCTATCCAGGCTTCTCTAGGGGAGCCCTAAGGAATGAGAGGAAAGGTTGAAGCTTGATATGCTGGAGAAGATTAAATGTTTGTCATAACCGTAGGCAGCGGCCTCAGATGAGGGCTTGATGGTTATTCTCCAATGAACCTTACGCCTGAACAGGGACTTGAACCCTGGACCCTCAGATTAAAAGTCTGATGCTCTACCGTCTGAGCTATCCAGGCTTCTCTAGGTGAGCCCTAAGGAATGAGAGGAAAGGTTGAAGCTTGATATGCTGGAGAAGATTAAATGTTTGTCATAACCGTAGGCAGCGGCCTCAGATGAGGGCTTGATGGTTATTCTCCAATGAACCTTACGCCTGAACAGGGACTTGAACCCTGGACCCTCAGATTAAAAGTCTGATGCTCTACCGTCTGAGCTATCCAGGCTTCTCTAGGGGAGACCTAAGGAATGAGAGGAAAGGTTGAAGCTTGATATGCTGGAGAAGATTAAATGTTTGTCATAACCGTAGGCAGCGGCCTCAGATGAGGGCTTGATGGTTATTCTCCAATGAACCTTACGCCTGAACAGGGACTTGAACCCTGGACCCTCAGATTAAAAGTCTGATGCTCTACCGTCTGAGCTATCCAGGCTTCTCTAGGTGAGCCCTAAGGAATGAGAGGAAAGGTTGAAGCTTGATATGCTGGAGAAGATTAAATGTTTGTCATAACCGTAGGCAGCGGCCCGAGATGAGGGCTTGATGGTTATTCTCCGATGAACCTCAAGCTTGAACAGGGACTTGAACCCTGGACCCTCAGATTAAAAGTCTGATGCTCTACCGTCTGAGCTATCCAGGCTTCTCTAGGTGAGCCCTAATGAATGAGAAGAAAGATTGAAGCTTGATATGGGAGGAGAAGACTAAATCTTTGTCATGACCATTGGTATTGGCAGCGGCCTCAGATGAGGGCTTGATGGTTATTCTCCAATGAACCTTACGCCTGAACAGGGACTTGAACCCTGGACCCTCAGATTAAAAGTCTGATGCTCTACCGTCTGAGCTATTCAGGCTTCTCTAGGTGAGCCCTAAGGAATGAGAAGAAAGATTGAAGCTTGATATGGGAGGAGAAGACTAAATCTTTGACATGACCATTGGTATTGGCAGCAGCCTCAGATGAGGGCTTGATGGTTATTCTCCAATGAACCTTACGCCTGAACAGGGACTTGA
Source organism: Eutrigla gurnardus (assembly GCF_963514095.1). Taxonomy (NCBI): domain Eukaryota; kingdom Metazoa; phylum Chordata; class Actinopteri; order Perciformes; family Triglidae; genus Eutrigla; species Eutrigla gurnardus. Next base: position 24,858,222 of record NC_139922.1, on the reverse strand, counting down.
ACCCTGGAACCTCAGATTAAAAGTCTGATGCTCTACCGTCTGAGCTATCCAGGCTTCTCTAAATTAGCCGTCTGGAATGAGAGGAAAGCTTGAAGCTTGATATGCTGGCGAAGATTAAATGTTAGTCATAACCATTGGCAGCTGCCTGAGATGAGGGCTTGATGGTTATTTTCCAATGAACCTCAAGCCTGAACAGGGACTTGAACCCTGGACCCTCAGATTAAAAGTCTGATGCTCTACCGTCTGAGCTATCCAGGCTTCTCTAGGTGAGCCCTAAGGAATGAGAAGAAAGATTGAAGCTTGATATGGGAGGAGAAGACTAAATATTTGTCATGACCATTGGTATTGGCAGCGGCCTCAGATGAGGGCTTGATGGTTATTCTCCAATGAACCTTACGCCTGAACAGGGACTTGAACCCTGGACCCTCAGATTAAAAGTCTGATGCTCTACCGTCTGAGCTATCCAGGCTTCTCTAGGGGAGCCCTAAGGAATGAGAGGAAAGGTTGAAGCTTGATATACTGGAGAAGATTAAATGTTTGTCATAACCGTAGGCAGCGGCCTCAGATGAGGGCTTGATGGTTATTCTCCAATGAACCTTACGCCTGAACAGGGACTTGAACCCTGGACCCTCAGATTAAAAGTCTGATGCTCTACCGTCTGAGCTATCCAGGCTTCTCTAGGTGAGCCCTAAGGAATGAGAGGAAAGGTTGAAGCTTGATATGCTGGAGAAGATTAAATGTTTGTCATAACCGTAGGCAGCGGCCCGAGATGAGGGCTTGATGGTTATTCTCCGATGAACCTCAAGCTTGAACAGGGACTTGAACCCTGGACCCTCAGATTAAAAGTCTGATGCTCTACCGTCTGAGCTATCCAGGCTTCTCTAGGTGAGCCCTAATGAATGAGAAGAAAGATTGAAGCTTGATATGGGAGGAGAAGACTAAATCTTTGTCATGACCATTGGTATTGGCAGCGGCCTCAGATGAGGGCTTGATGGTTATTCTCCAATGAACCTTACGCCTGAACAGGGACTTGAACCCTGGACCCTCAGATTAAAAGTCTGATGCTCTACCGTCTGAGCTATTCAGGCTTCTCTAGGTGAGCCCTAAGGAATGGGAAGAAAGATTGAAGCTTGATATGGGAGGAGAAGACTAAATCTTTGACATGACCATTGGTATTGGCAGCAGCCTCAGATGAGGGCTTGATGGTTATTCTCCAATGAACCTTACGCCTGAACAGGGACTTGAACCCTGGAACCTCAGATTAAAAGTCTGATGCTCTACCGTCTGAGCTATCCAGGCTTCTCTAAATTAGCCGTCTGGAATGAGAGGAAAGCTTGAAGCTTGATATGCTGGCGAAGATTAAATGTTAGTCATAACCATTGGCAGCTGCCTGAGATGAGGGCTTGATGGTTATTTTCCAATGAACCTCAAGCCTGAACAGGGACTTGAACCCTGGACCCTCAGATTAAAAGTCTGATGCTCTACCGTCTGAGCTATCCAGGGTTCTCTAGGTGAGCCCTAAGGAATGAGAAGAAAGATTGAAGCTTGATATGGGAGGAGAAGACTAAATATTTGTCATGACCATTGGTATTGGCAGCGGCCTCAGATGAGGGCTTGATGGTTATTCTCCAATGAACCTTACGCCTGAACAGGGACTTGAACCCTGGACCCTCAGATTAAAAGTCTGATGCTCTACCGTCTGAGCTATCCAGGCTTCTCTAGGGGAGCCCTAAGGAATGAGAGGAAAGGTTGAAGCTTGATATACTGGAGAAGATTAAATGTTTGTCATAACCGTAGGCAGCGGCCTCAGATGAGGGCTTGATGGTTATTCTCCAATGAACCTTACGCCTGAACAGGGACTTGAACCCTGGACCCTCAGATTAAAAGTCTGATGCTCTACCGTCTGAGCTATCCAGGCTTCTCTAGGTGAGCCCTAAGGAATGAGAGGAAAGGTTGAAGCTTGATATGCTGGAGAAGATTAAATGTTTGTCATAACCGTAGGCAGCGGCCCGAGATGAGGGCTTGATGGTTATTCTCCGATGAACCTCAAGCTTGAACAGGGACTTGAACCCTGGACCCTCAGATTAAAAGTCTGATGCTCTACCGTCTGAGCTATCCAGGCTTCTCTAGGTGAGCCCTAATGAATGAGAAGAAAGATTGAAGCTTGATATGGGAGGAGAAGACTAAATCTTTGTCATGACCATTGGTATTGGCAGCGGCCTCAGATGAGGGCTTGATTGTTATTCTCCAATGAACCTTACGCCTGAACAGGGACTTGAACCCTGGACCCTCAGATTAAAAGTCTGATGCTCTACCGTCTGAGCTATTCAGGCTTCTCTAGGTGAGCCCTAAGGAATGAGAAGAAAGATTGAAGCTTGATATGGGAGGAGAAGACTAAATCTTTGACATGACCATTGGTATTGGCAGCAGCCTCAGATGAGGGCTTGATGGTTATTCTCCAATGAACCTTACGCCTGAACAGGGACTTGAACCCTGGACCCTCAGATTAAAAGTCTGATGCTCTACCGTCTGAGCTATCCAGGCTTCTCTAAATTAGCCGTCTGGAATGAGAGGAAAGCTTGAAGCTTGATATGCTGGCGAAGATTAAATGTTAGTCATAACCATTGGCAGCTGCCTGAGATGAGGGCTTGATGGTTATTTTCCAATGAACCTCAAGCCTCAACAGGGACTTGAACCCTGGACCCTCAGATTAAAAGTCTGATGTTCTACCGTCTGAGCTATCCAGGCTTCTCTAGGTGAGCCCTAAGGAATGAGAAGAAAGATTGAAGCTTGATATGGGAGGAGAAGACTAAATATTTGTCATGACCATTGGTATTGGCAGCGGCCCGAGATGAGGGCTTGATGGTTATTCTCCAATGAACCTTACGCCTGAACAGGGACTTGAACCCTGGACCCTCAGATTAAAAGTCTGATGCTCTACCGTCTGAGCTATCCAGGCTTCTCTAGGGGAGCCCTAAGGAATGAGAGGAAAGGTTGAAGCTTGATATGCTGGAGAAGATTAAATGTTTGTCATAACCGTAGGCAGCGGCCTCAGATGAGGGCTTGATGGTTATTCTCCAATGAACCTTACGCCTGAACAGGGACTTGAACCCTGGACCCTCAGATTAAAAGTCTGATGCTCTACCGTCTGAGCTATCCAGGCTTCTCTAGGTGAGCCCTAAGGAATGAGAGGAAAGGTTGAAGCTTGATATGCTGGAGAAGATTAAATGTTTGTCATAACCGTAGGCAGCGGCCTCAGATGAGGGCTTGATGGTTATTCTCCAATGAACCTTACGCCTGAACAGGGACTTGAACCCTGGACCCTCAGATTAAAAGTCTGATGCTCTACCGTCTGAGCTATCCAGGCTTCTCTAGGGGAGACCTAAGGAATGAGAGGAAAGGTTGAAGCTTGATATGCTGGAGAAGATTAAATGTTTGTCATAACCGTAGGCAGCGGCCTCAGATGAGGGCTTGATGGTTATTCTCCAATGAACCTTACGCCTGAACAGGGACTTGAACCCTGGACCCTCAGATTAAAAGTCTGATGCTCTACCGTCTGAGCTATCCAGGCTTCTCTAGGTGAGCCCTAAGGAATGAGAGGAAAGGTTGAAGCTTGATATGCTGGAGAAGATTAAATGTTTGTCATAACCGTAGGCAGCGGCCCGAGATGAGGGCTTGATGGTTATTCTCCGATGAACCTCAAGCTTGAACAGGGACTTGAACCCTGGACCCTCAGATTAAAAGTCTGATGCTCTACCGTCTGAGCTATCCAGGCTTCTCTAGGTGAGCCCTAATGAATGAGAAGAAAGATTGAAGCTTGATATGGGAGGAGAAGACTAAATCTTTGTCATGACCATTGGTATTGGCAGCGGCCTCAGATGAGGGCTTGATGGTAATTCTCCAATGAACCTTACGCCTGAACAGGGACTTGAACCCTGGACCCTCAGATTAAAAGTCTGATGCTCTACCGTCTGAGCTATTCAGGCTTCTCTAGGTGAGCCCTAAGGAATGAGAAGAAAGATTGAAGCTTGATATGGGAGGAGAAGACTAAATATTTGTCATGACCATTGGTATTGGCAGCGGCCCGAGATGAGGGCTTGATGGTTATTCTCCAATGAACCTTACGCCTGAACAGGGACTTGAACCCTGGACCCTCAGATTAAAAGTCTGATGCTCTACCGTCTGAGCTATCCAGGCTTCTCTAGGGGAGCCCTAAGGAATGAGAGGAAAGGTTGAAGCTTGATATGCTGGAGAAGATTAAATGTTTGTCATAACCGTAGGCAGCGGCCTCAGATGAGGGCTTGATGGTTATTCTCCAATGAACCTTACGCCTGAACAGGGACTTGAACCCTGGACCCTCAGATTAAAAGTCTGATGCTCTACCGTCTGAGCTATCCAGGCTTCTCTAGGTGAGCCCTAAGGAATGAGAGGAAAGGTTGAAGCTTGATATGCTGGAGAAGATTAAATGTTTGTCATAACCGTAGGCACCGGCCTCAGATGAGGGCTTGATGGTTATTCTCCAATGAACCTTACGCCTGAACAGGGACTTGAACCCTGGACCCTCAGATTAAAAGTCTGATGCTCTACCGTCTGAGCTATCCAGGCTTCTCTAGGGGAGACCTAAGGAATGAGAGGAAAGGTTGAAGCTTGATATGCTGGAGAAGATTAAATGTTTGTCATAACCGTAGGCAGCGGCCTCAGATGAGGGCTTGATGGTTATTCTCCAATGAACCTTACGCCTGAACAGGGACTTGAACCCTGGACCCTCAGATTAAAAGTCTGATGCTCTACCGTCTGAGCTATCCAGGCTTCTCTAGGTGAGCCCTAAGGAATGAGAGGAAAGGTTGAAGCTTGATATGCTGGAGAAGATTAAATGTTTGTCATAACCGTAGGCAGCGGCCCGAGATGAGGGCATGATGGTTATTCTCCGATGAACCTCAAGCTTGAACAGGGACTTGAACCCTGGACCCTCAGATTAAAAGTCTGATGCTCTACCGTCTGAGCTATCCAGGCTTCTCTAGGTGAGCCCTAATGAATGAGAAGAAAGATTGAAGCTTGATATGGGAGGAGAAGACTAAATCTTTGTCATGACCATTGGTATTGGCAGCGGCCTCAGATGAGGGCTTGATGGTTATTCTCCAATGAACCTTACGCCTGAACAGGGACTTGAACCCTGGACCCTCAGATTAAAAGTCTGATGCTCTACCGTCTGAGCTATTCAGGCTTCTCTAGGTGAGCCCTAAGGAATGAGAAGAAAGATTGAAGCTTGATATGGGAGGAGAAGACTAAATCTTTGACATGACCATTGGTATTGGCAGCAGCCTCAGATGAGGGCTTGATGGTTATTCTCCAATGAACCTTACGCCTGAACAGGGACTTGAACCCTGGAACCTCAGATTAAAAGTCTGATGCTCTACCGTCTGAGCTATCCAGGCTTCTCTAAATTAGCCGTCTGGAATGAGAGGAAAGCTTGAAGCTTGATATGCTGGCGAAGATTAAATGTTAGTCATAACCATTGGCAGCTGCCTGAGATGAGGGCTTGATGGTTATTTTCCAATGAACCTCAAGCCTGAACAGGGACTTGAACCCTGGACCCTCAGATTAAAAGTCTGATGCTCTACCGTCTGAGCTATCCAGGCTTCTCTAGGTGAGCCCTAAGGAATGAGAAGAAAGATTGAAGCTTGATATGGGAGGAGAAGACTAAATATTTGTCATGACCATTGGTATTGGCAGCGGCCTCAGATGAGGGCTTGATGGTTATTCTCCAATGAACCTTACGCCTGAACAGGGACTTGAACCCTGGACCCTCAGATTAAAAGTCTGATGCTCTACCGTCTGAGCTATCCAGGCTTCTCTAGGGGAGCCCTAAGGAATGAGAGGAAAGGTTGAAGCTTGATATACTGGAGAAGATTAAATGTTTGTCATAACCGTAGGCAGCGGCCTCAGATGAGGGCTTGATGGTTATTCTCCAATGAACCTTACGCCTGAACAGGGACTTGAACCCTGGACCCTCAGATTAAAAGTCTGATGCTCTACCGTCTGAGCTATCCAGGCTTCTCTAGGTGAGCCCTAAGGAATGAGAGGAAAGGTTGAAGCTTGATATGCTGGAGAAGATTAAATGTTTGTCATAACCGTAGGCAGCGGCCCGAGATGGGGGCTTGATGGTTATTCTCCGATGAACCTCAAGCTTGAACAGGGACTTGAACCCTGGACCCTCAGATTAAAAGTCTGATGCTCTACCGTCTGAGCTATCCAGGCTTCTCTAGGTGAGCCCTAATGAATGAGAAGAAAGATTGAAGCTTGATATGGGAGGAGAAGACTAAATCTTTGTCATGACCATTGGTATTGGCAGCGGCCTCAGATGAGGGCTTGATGGTTATTCTCCAATGAACCTTACGCCTGAACAGGGACTTGAACCCTGGACCCTCAGATTAAAAGTCTGATGCTCTACCGTCTGAGCTATCCAGGCTTCCCTAAATTAGCCGTCTGGAATGAGAGGAAAGCTTGAAGCTTGATATGCTGGCGAAGATTAAATGTTAGTCATAACCATTGGCAGCTGCCTGAGATGAGGGCTTGATGGTTATTTTCCAATGAACCTCAAGCCTCAACAGGGACTTGAACCCTGGACCCTCAGATTAAAAGTCTGATGCTCTACCGTCTGCGCTATCCAGGCTTCTCTAGGTGAGCCCTAAGGAATGAGAAGAAAGATTGAAGCTTGATATGGGAGGAGAAGACTAAATATTTGTCATGACCATTGGTATTGGCAGCGGCCTGAGAAGAGGGCTTGATGGTTATTCTCCAATGAACCTTACGCCTGAACAGAGACTTGAACCCTGGACCCTCAGATTAAAAGTCTGATGCTCTACCGTCTGAGCTATCCAGGCTTCTCTAGGGGAGCCCTAAGGAATGAGAGGAAAGGTTGAAGCTTGATATGCTGGAGAAGATTAAATGTTTGTCATAACCGTAGGCAGCGGCCTCAGATGAGGGCTTTATGGTTATTCTCCAATGAACCTTACGCCTGAACAGGGACTTGAACCCTGGACCCTCAGATTAAAAGTCTGATGCTCTACCGTCTGAGCTATCCAGGCTTCTCTAGGTGAGCCCTAAGGAATGAGAGGAAAGGTTGAAGCTTGATATGCTGGAGAAGATTAAATGTTTGTCATAACCGTAGGCAGCGGCCTCAGATGAGGGCTTGATGGTTATTCTCCAATGAACCTTACGCCTGAACAGGGACTTGAACCCTGGACCCTCAGATTAAAAGTCTGATGCTCTACCGTCTGAGCTATCCAGGCTTCTCTAGGTGAGCCCTAAGGAATGAGAGGAAAGGTTGAAGCTTGATATGCTGGAGAAGATTAAATGTTTGTCATAACCGTAGGCAGCGGCCTCAGATGAGGGCTTGATGGTTATTCTCCAATGAACCTTACGCCTGAACAGGGACTTGAACCCTGGACCCTCAGATTAAAAGTCTGATGCTCTACCGTCTGAGCTATCCAGGCTTCTCTAAGTGAGCTCTAAGGAATGAGAAGAAAGATTGAAGCTTGATATGGGAGGAGAAGACTAAATAATTGTCATGACCATTGGTATTGGCAGCGGCCTCAGATGAGGGCTTGATGGTTATTCTCCAATGAACCTCACGCCTGAACAGGGACTTGAACCCTGGACCCTCAGATTAAAAGTCTGATGCTCTACCGTCTGAGCTATCCAGGCTTCTCTAGGTGAGCCCTAAGGAATGAGAGGAAAGGTTGAAGCTTGATATGCTGGAGAAGATTAAATGTTTGTCATAACCGTAGGCAGCGGCCCGAGATGAGGGCTTGATGGTTATTCTCCGATGAACCTCAAGCTTGAACAGGGACTTGAACCCTGGACCCTCAGATTAAAAGTCTGATGCTCTACCGTCTGAGCTATCCAGGCTTCTCTAGGTGAGCCCTAATGAATGAGAAGAAAGATTGAAGCTTGATATGGGAGGAGAAGACTAAATCTTTGTCATGACCATTGGTATTGGCAGCGGCCTCAGATGAGGGCTTGATGGTTATTCTCCAATGAACCTTACGCCTGAACAGGGACTTGAACCCTGGACCCTCAGATTAAAAGTCTGATGCTCTACCGTCTGAGCTATTCAGGCTTCTCTAGGTGAGCCCTAAGGAATGAGAAGAAAGATTGAAGCTTGATATGGGAGGAGAAGACTAAATCTTTGACATGACCATTGGTATTGGCAGCAGCCTCAGATGAGGGCTTGATGGTTATTCTCCAATGAACCTTACGCCTGAACAGGGACTTGAACCCTGGAACCTCAGATTAAAAGTCTGATGCTCTACCGTCTGAGCTATCCAGGCTTCTCTAAATTAGCCGTCTGGAATGAGAGGAAAGCTTGAAGCTTGATATGCTGGCGAAGATTAAATGTTAGTCATAACCATTGGCAGCTGCCTGAGATGAGGGCTTGATGGTTATTCTCCAATGAACCTCACGCCTGAACAGGGACTTGAACCCTGGACCCTCAGATTAAAAGTCTGATGCTCTACCGTCTGAGCTATCCAGGCTTCTCTAGGTGAGCCCTAAGGAATGAGAGGAAAGGTTGAAGCTTGATATGCTGGAGAAGATTAAATGTTTGTCATAACCGTAGGCAGCGGCCCGAGATGAGGGCTTGATGGTTATTCTCCGATGAACCTCAAGCTTGAACAGGGACTTGAACCCTGGACCCTCAGATTAAAAGTCTGATGCTCTACCGTCTGAGCTATCCAGGCTTCTCTAGGTGAGCCCTAATGAATGAGAAGAAAGATTGAAGCTTGATATGGGAGGAGAAGACTAAATCTTTGACATGACCATTGGTATTGGCAGCAGCCTCAGATGAGGGCTTGACGGTTATTCTCCAATGAACCTTACGCCTGAACAGGGACTTGAACCCTGGACCCTCAGATTAAAAGTCTGATGCTCTACCGTCTGAGCTATCCAGGCTTCTCTAGGTGAGCCCTAATGAATGAGAAGAAAGATTGAAGCTTGATATGGGAGGAGAAGACTAAATCTTTGTCATGACCATTGGTATTGGCAGCGGCCTCAGATGAGGGCTTGATGGCTATTCTGCAATGAACCTTACGCCTGAACAGGGACTTGAACCCTGGACCCTCAGATTGAAAGTCTGATGCTCTACCGTCTGAGCTATCCAGGCTTCTCTAAATTAGCCGTCTGGAATGAGAGGAAAGCTTGAAGCTTGATATGCTGGCGAAGATTAAATGTTAGTCATAACCATTGGCAACTGCCTGAGATGAGGGCTTGATGGTTATTTTCCAATGAACCTCAAGCCTGAACAGGGACTTGAACCATGGACCCTCAGATTAAAGTCTGATGCTCTACCGTCTGAGCTATCCAGGCTTCTCTAGGTGAGCCCTAAGGAATGAGAAGAAAGATTGAAGCTTGATATGGGAGGAGAAGACTAAATCTTTGACATGACCATTGGTATTGGCAGCAGCCTCAGATGAGGGCTTGATGGTTATTCTCCAATGAACCTTACGCCTGAACAGGGACTTGAACCCTGGACCCTCAGATTAAAAGTCTGATGCTCTACCGTCTGAGCTATCCAGGCTTCTCTAAATTAGCCGTCTGGAATGAGAGGAAAGCTTGAAGCTTGATATGCTGGCGAAGATTAAATGTTAGTCATAACCATTGGCAGCTGCCTGAGATGAGGGCTTGATGGTTATTTTCCAATGAACCTCAAGCGGGACTTGAACCCTGGACCCTCAGATTAAAAGTCTGATGCTCTACCGTCTGAGCTATCCAGGCTTCTCTAGGTGAGCCCTAAGGAATGAGAAGAAAGATTGAAGCTTGATATGGGAGGAGAAGACTAAATATTTGTCATGACCATTGGTATTGGCAGCGGCCCGAGATGAGGGCTTGATGGTTATTCTCCAATGAACCTTACGACTGAACAGGGACTTGAACCCTGGACCCTCAGATTAAAAGTCTGATGCTCTACCGTCTGAGCTATCCAGGCTTCTCTAGGTGAGCCCTAAGGAATGAGAGGAAAGGTTGAAGCTTGATATGCTGGAGAAGATTAAATGTTTGTCATAACCGTAGGCAGCGGCCTGAGATGAGGGCTTGATGGTTATTCTCCAATGAACCTCAAGCCTGAACAGGGACTTGAACCCTGGACCCTCAGATTAAAAGTCTGATGCTCTACCGTCTGAGCTATCCAGGCTTCTCTAGGTGAGCCCTAATGAATGAGAAGAAAGATTGAAGCTTGATATGGGAGGAGAAGACTAAATCTTTGTCATGACCATTGGTATTGGCAGCGGCCTCAGATGAGGGCTTGATGGCTATTCTGCAATGAACCTTACGCCTGAACAGGGACTTGAACCCTGGACCCTCAGATTGAAAGTCTGATGCTCTACCGTCTGAGCTATCCAGGCTTCTCTAAATTAGCCGTCTGGAATGAGAGGAAAGCTTGAAGCTTGATATGCTGGCGAAGATTAAATGTTAGTCATAACCATTGGCAACTGCCTGAGATGAGGGCTTGATGGTTATTTTCCAATGAACCTCAAGCCTGAACAGGGACTTGAACCATGGACCCTCAGATTAAAGTCTGATGCTCTACCGTCTGAGCTATCCAGGCTTCTCTAGGTGAGCCCTAAGGAATGAGAAGAAAGATTGAAGCTTGATATGGGAGGAGAAGACTAAATATTTGTCATGACCATTGGTATTGGCAGCGGCCTCAGATGAGGGCTTGATGGTTATTCTCCAATGAACCTTACGCCTGAACAGGGACTTGAACCCTGGACCCTCAGATTAAAAGTCTGATGCTCTACCGTCTGAGCTATCCAGGCTTCTCTAGGTGAGCCCTAAGGAATGAGAGGAAAGGTTGAAGCTTGATATGCTGGAGAAGATTAAATGTTTGTCATAACCGTAGGCAGCGGCCTGAGATGAGGGCTTGATGGTTATTTTCCAATGAACCTCAAGCCTGAACAGGGACTTGAACCCTGGACCCTCAGATTAAAAGTCTGATGCTCTACCGTCTGAGCTATCCAGGCTTCTCTAAGTGAGCCCTAAGGAATGAGAAGAAAGATTTAAGCTTGATATGGGAGGAGAAGACTAAATAATTGTCATGACCATTGGTATTGGCAGCGGCCTCAGATGAGGGCTTGATGGTTATTCTCCAATGAACCTTACGCCTGAACAGGGACTTGAACCCTGGACACTCAGATTAAAAGTCTGATGCTCTACCGTCTGAGCTATCCAGGCTTCTCTAAATTAGCCGTCTGGAATGAGAAGAAAGCTTGAAGCTTGATATGCTGGCGAAGATTAAATGTTTGTCATAACAACAGGCAGCTGCCTGAGATGAGGGCTTGATGGTTATTTTCCAATGAACCTCAAGCCTGAACAGGGACTTGAACCCTGGACCCTCAGATTAAAAGTCTGATGCTCTACCTTCTGAGCTATCCAGGCTTCTCTAGGTGAGCCCTAAGGAATGAGAAGAAAGATTGAAGCTTGATATGGGAGGAGAAGATCTAAATATTTGTCATGACCATTGGTATTGGCAGCGGCCTCAGATGAGGGCTTGATGGTTATTCTCCAATGAACCTTACGCCTGAACAGGGACTTGAACCCTGGACCCTCAGATTAAAAGTCTGATGCTCTACCGTCTGAGCTATCCAGGCTTCTCTAGGTGAGCCCTAAGGAATGAGAGGAAAGGTTGAAGCTTGATATGCTGGAGAAGATTAAATGTTTGTCATAACCGTAGGCAGCGGCCTGAGATGAGGGCTTGATGGTTATTCTCCAATGAACCTCAAGCCTGAACAGGGACTTAAACCCTGGACCCTCATATTAAAAGTCTGATGCTCTACCGTCTGAGCTATCCAGGCTTCTCTAGGTGAGCCCTAATGAATGAGAAGAAAGATTGAAGCTTGATATGGGAGGAGAAGACTAAATCTTTGTCATGACCATTGGTATTGGCAGCGGCCTCAGATGAGGGCTTGATGGTTATTCTCCAATGAACCTTACGCCTGAACAGGGACTTGAACCCTGGACCCTCAGATTAAAAGTCTGATGCTCTACCGTCTGAGCTATCCAGGCTTCTCTAGGTGAGCCCTAAGGAATGAGAGGAAAGGTTGAAGCTTGATATGCTGGAGAAGATTAAATGTTTGTCATAACCGTAGGCAGCGGCCTGAGATGAGGGCTTGATGGTTATTCTCCAATGAACCTCAAGCCTGAACAGGGACTTAAACCCTGGACCCTCATATTAAAAGTCTGATGCTCTACCGTCTGAGCTATCCAGGCTTCTCTAGGTGAGCCCTAATGAATGAGAAGAAAGATTGAAGCTTGATATGGGAGGAGAAGACTAAATCTTTGTCATGACCATTGGTATTGGCAGCGGCCTCAGATGAGGGCTTGATGGTTATTCTCCAATGAACCTTACGCCTGAACAGGGACTTGAACCCTGGACCCTCAGATTAAAAGTCTGATGCTCTACCGTCTGAGCTATCCAGGCTTCTCTAAATTAGCCGTCTGGAATGAGAGGAAAGCTTGAAGCTTGATATGCTGGCGAAGATTAAATGTTTGTCATAACAACAGGCAGCTGCCTGAGATGAGGGCTTGATGGTTATTCTCCAATGAACCTCAAGCCTGAACAGGGACTTAAATCCTGGACCCTCATATTAAAAGTCTGATGCTCTACCGTCTGAGCTATCCAGGCTTCTCTAGGTGAGCCCTAAGGAATGAGAGGAAAGGTTGAAGCTTGATATGCTGGAGAAGATTAAATGTTTGTCATAACCGTAGGCAGCGGCCTGAGATGAGGGCTTGATGGTTATTTTCCAATGAACCTCAAGCCTGAACAGGGACTTGAACCCTGGACCCTCAGATTAAAAGTCTGATGCTCTACCGTCTGAGCTATCCAGGCTTCTCTAAGTGAGCCCTAAGGAATGAGAAGAAAGATTTAAGCTTGATATGGGAGGAGAAGACTAAATAATTGTCATGACCATTGGTATTGGCAGCGGCCTCAGATGAGGGCTTGATGTTTATTCTCCAATGAACCTTACGCCTGAACAGGGACTTGAACCCTGGACTCTCAGATTAAAAGTCTGATGCTCTACCGTCTGAGCTATCCAGGCTTCTCTAAATTAGCCGACTGGAATGAGAGGAAAGCTTGAAGCTTGATATGGGAGGAGAAGACTAAATCTTTGTCATGACCATTGGTATTGGCAGCGGCCTCAGATGTGGGCTTCATGGTTATTTTCCAATGAACCTTATGCCTGAACAGGGACTTGAACCCTGGACCCTCAGATTAAAAGTCTGATGCTCTACCGTCTGAGCTATCCAGGCTTCTCTAGGTGAGCCCTAAGGAATGAGAGGAAAGGTTGAAGCTTGATATGCTGGAGAAGATTAAATGTTTGTCATAACCGTAGGCAGCGGCCTGAGATGAGGGCTTGATGGTTATTCTCCAATGAACCTTACGCCTGAACAAGGACTTGAACCCTGGACCCTCAGATTAAAAGTCTGATGCTCTACCGTCTGAGCTATCCAGGCTTCTCTAAGTTAGCCGTCTGGAATGAGAGGAAAGCTTGAAGCTTGATATAGGAGGAGAAGACTAAATCTTTGTCATGACCATTGGTATTGGCAGCGGCCTCAGATGAGGGCTTGATGGTTATTCTCCAATGAACCTTACGCCTGAACAGGGACTTGAACCCTGGACCCTTAGATTAAAAGTCTGATGCTCTACCGTCTGAGCTATCCAGGCTTCTCTAAATTAGCCGTCTGGAATGAGAAGAAAGCTTGAAGCTTGATATGCTGGCGAAGATTAAATGTTTGTCATAACAACAGGCAGCTGCCTGAGATGAGGGCTTGATGGTTATTTTCCAATGAACCTCAAGCCTGAACAGGGACTTGAACCCTGGACCCTCAGATTAAAAGTCTGATGCTCTACCTTCTGAGCTATCCAGGCTTCTCTAGGTGAGCCCTAAGGAATGAGAAGAAAGATTGAAGCTTGATATGGGAGGAGAAGATCTAAATATTTGTCATGACCATTGGTATTGGCAGCGGCCTCAGATGAGGGCTTGATGGTTATTCTCCAATGAACCTTACGCCTGAACAGGGACTTGAACCCTGGACCCTCAGATTAAAAGTCTGATGCTCTACCGTCTGAGCTATCCAGGCTTCTCTAGGTGAGCCCTAAGGAATGAGAGGAAAGGTTGAAGCTTGATATGCTGGAGAAGATTAAATGTTTGTCATAACCGTAGGCAGCGGCCTGAGATGAGGGCTTGATGGTTATTCTCCAATGAACCTCAAGCCTGAACAGGGACTTAAACCCTGGACCCTCATATTAAAAGTCTGATGCTCTACCGTCTGAGCTATCCAGGCTTCTCTAGGTGAGCCCTAATGAATGAGAAGAAAGATTGAAGCTTGATATGGGAGGAGAAGACTAAATCTTTGTCATGACCATTGGTATTGGCAGCGGCCTCAGATGAGGGCTTGATGGTTATTCTCCAATGAACCTTACGCCTGAACAGGGACTTGAACCCTGGACCCTCAGATTAAAAGTCTGATGCTCTACCGTCTGAGCTATCTAGGCTTCTCTAAATTAGCCGTCTGGAATGAGAGGAAAGCTTGAAGCTTGATATGCTGGCGAAGATTAAATGTTTGTCATAACAACAGGCAGCTGCCTGAGATGAGGGCTTGATGGTTATTCTCCAATGAACCTCAAGCCTGAACAGGGACTTAAACCCTGGACCCTCATATTAAAAGTCTGATGCTCTACCGTCTGAGCTATCCAGGCTTCTCTAGGTGAGCCCTAATGAATGAGAAGAAAGATTGAAGCTTGATATGGGAGGAGAAGACTAAATCTTTGTCATGACCATTGGTATTGGCAGCGGCCTCAGATGAGGGCTTGATGTTTATTCTCCAATGAACCTTACGCCTGAACAGGGACTTGAACCCTGGACTCTCAGATTAAAAGTCTGATGCTCTACCGTCTGAGCTATCCAGGCTTCTCTAAATTAGCCGACTGGAATGAGAGGAAAGCTTGAAGCTTGATATGGGAGGAGAAGACTAAATCTTTGTCATGACCATTGGTATTGGCAGCGGCCTCAGATGTGGGCTTCATGGTTATTTTCCAATGAACCTTACGCCTGAACAGGGACTTGAACCCTGGACCCTCAGATTAAAAGTGTGATGCTCTACCGTCTGAGCTATCCAGGCTTCTCTAGGTGAGCCCTAAGGAATGAGAGGAAAGGTTGAAGCTTGATATGCTGGAGAAGATTAAATGTTTGTCATAACCGTAGGCAGCGGCCTGAGATGAGGGCTTGATGGTTATTCTCCAATGAACCTTACGCCTGAACAAGGACTTGAACCCTGGACCCTCAGATTAAAAGTCTGATGCTCTACCGTCTGAGCTATCCAGGCTTCTCTAAGTTAGCCGTCTGGAATGAGAGGAAAGCTTGAAGCTTGATATAGGAGGAGAAGACTAAATCTTTGTCATGACCATTGGTATTGGCAGCGGCCTCAGATGAGGGCTTGATGGTTATTCTCCAATGAACCTTACGCCTGAACAGGGACTTGAACCCTGGACCCTCAGATTAAAAGTCTGATGCTCTAACGTCTGAGCTATCCAGGCTTCTCTAAATTAGCCGTCTGGAATGAGAAGAAAGCCTGAAGCTTGATATGCTGGCGAAGATTAAATGTTTGTCATAACAACAGGCAGCTGCCTGAGATGAGGGCTTGATGGTTATTTTCCAATGAACCTCAAGCCTGAACAGGGACTTGAACCCTGGACCCTCAGATTAAAAGTCTGATGCTCTACCGTCTGAGCTATCCAGGCTTCTCTAGGTGAGCCCTAAGGAATGAGAAGAAAGATTGAAGCTTGATATGGGAGGAGAAGACTAAATATTTGTCATGACCATTGGTATTGGCAGCGGCCTCAGATGAGGGCTTGATGGTTATTCTCCAATGAAACTTACGCCTGAACAGGGACTTGAACCCTGGACCCTCAGATTAAAAGTCTGATGCTCTACCGTCTGAGCTATCCAGGCTTCTCTAGGTGAGCCCTAAGGAATGAGAGGAAAGGTTGAAGCTTGATATGCTGGAGAAGATTAAATGTTTGTCATAACCGTAGGCAGCGGCCTGAGATGAGGGCTTGATGGTTATTCTCCAATGAACCTCAAGCCTGAACAGGGACTTAAACCCTGGACCCTCATATTAAAAGTCTGATGCTCTACCGTCTGAGCTATCCAGGCTTCTCTAGGTGAGCCCTAATGAATGAGAAGAAAGATTGAAGCTTGATATGGGAGGAGAAGACTAAATCTTTGTCATGACCATTGGTATTGGCAGCGGCCTCAGATGAGGGCTTGATGGTTATTCTCCAATGAACCTTACGCCTGAACAGGGACTTGAACCCTGGACCCTCAGATTAAAAGTCTGATGCTCTACCGTCTGAGCTATCCAGGCTTCTCTAAATTAGCCGTCTGGAATGAGAGGAAAGCTTGAAGCTTGATATGCTGGCGAAGATTAAATGTTTGTCATAACAACAGGCAGCTGCCTGAGATGAGGGCTTGATGGTTATTCTCCAATGAACCTCAAGCCTGAACAGGGACTTGAACCCTGGACCCTCAGATTAAAAGTCTGATGCTCTACCGTCTGAGCTATCCAGGCTTCTCTAGGTGAGCCCTAAGGAATGAGAGGAAAGGTTGAAGCTTAATATGCTGGAGAAGATTAAATGTTTGTCATAACCGTAGGCAGCGGCCTGAGATGAGGGCTTGATGGTTATTCTCCAATGAACCTTACGCCTGAACAGGGACTTGAACCCTGGACCCTCAGATTAAAAGTCTGATGCTCTACCGTCTCAGCTATCCAGGGTTCTCTAGGTGAGCCCTAAGGAATGAGAGGAAAGGTTGAAGCTTGATATGGGAGGAGAAGACTAAATCTTTGTCATGACCATTGGTATTGGCAGCAGCCTCAGATGAGGGCTTGATGGTTATTTTTCAATGAACCTCACGCCTGAACAGGGACTTGAACCCTGGACCCTCAGATTAAAAGTCTGATGCTCTACCGTCTGAGCTATCCAGGCTTCTCTAGGTGAGCCCTAAGGAATGAGAAGAAAGATTGAAGCTTGATATGGGAGGAGAAGACTAAATATTTGTCATGACCATTGGTATTGGCAGCGGCCTCAGATGAGGGCTTGATGGTTATTCTCCAATAAACCTTACGCCTGAACAGGGACTTGAACCCTGAACCCTCAGATTAAAAGTCTGATGCTCTACCGTCTGAGCTATCCAGGCTTCTCTAGGGGAGCCCTAAGGAATGAGAGGAAAGGTTGAAGCTTGATATGCTGGAGAAGATTAAATGTTTGTCATAACCGTAGGCAGCGGCCTCAGATGAGGGCTTGATGGTTATTCTCCAATGAACCTTACGCCTGAACAGGGACTTGAACCAGGACCCTCAGATTAAAAGTCTGATGCTCTACCGTCTGAGCTATCCAGGCTTCTCTAGGTGAGCCCTAAGGAATGAGAGGAAAGGTTGAAGCTTGATATGCTGGAGAAGATTAAATGTTTGTCATAACCGTAGGCAGCGGCCTGAGATGAGGGCTTGATGGTTATTCTCCAATGAACCTCAAGCCTGAACAGGGACTTAAACCCTGGACCCTCATATTAAAAGTCTGATGCTCTACCGTCTGAGCTATCCAGGCTTCTCTAGGTGAGCCCTAATGAATGAGAAGAAAGATTGAAGCTTGATATGGGAGGAGAAGACTAAATCTTTGTCATGACCATTGGTATTGGCAGCGGCCTCAGATGAGGGCTTGATGGTTATTCTCCAATGAACCTTACGCCTGAACAGGGACTTGAACCCTGGACCCTCAGATTAAAAGTCTGATGCTCTACCGTCTGAGCTATCAAGGCTTCTCTAAATTAGCCGTCTGGAATGAGAGGAAAGCTTGAAGCTTGATATGCTGGCGAAGATTAAATGTTTGTCATAACAACAGGCAGCTGCCTGAGATGAGGGCTTGATGGTTATTCTCCAATGAACCTCAAGCCTGAACAGGGACCTAAACCCTGGACCCTCATATTAAAAGTCTGATGCTCTACCGTCTGAGCTATCCAGGCTTCTCTAGGTGAGCCCTAATGAATGAGAAGAAAGATTGAAGCTTGATATGGGAGGAGAAGACTAAATATTTGTCATGACCATTGGTATTGGCAGCGGCCTCAGATGAGGGCTTGATGGTTATTCTCCAATGAACCTTACGCCTGAACAGGGACTTGAACCCTGGACCCTCAGATTAAAAGTCTGATGCTCTACCGTCTGAGCTATCCAGGCTTCTCTAAATTAGCCGACTGGAATGAGAGGAAAGCTTGAAGCTTGATATGGGAGGAGAAGACTAAATCTTTGTCATGACCATTGGTATTGGCAGCGGCCTCAGATGTGGGCTTCATGGTTATTTTCCAGTGAACCTTACGCCTGAACAGGGACTTGAACCGTGGACCCTCAGATTAAAAGTCTGATGCTCTACCGTCTGAGCTATCCAGGCTTCTCTAGGTGAGCCCTAAGGAATGAGAGGAAAGGTTGAAGCTTGATATGCTGGAGAAGATTAAATGTTTGTCATAACCGTAGGCAGCGGCCTGAGATGAGGGCTTGATGGTTATTCTCCAATGAACCTTACGCCTGAACAGGGACTTGAACCCTGGACCCTCAGATTAAAAGTCTGATGCTCTACCGTCTGAGCTATCCAGCCTTCTCTAAATTAGCCGTCTGGAATGAGAGGAAAGCTTGAAGCTTGATATGCTGGCGAAGATTAAATGTTTGTCATAACAACAGGCAGCTGCCTGAGATGAGGGCTTGATGGTTATTTTCCAATGAACCTCAAGCCTGAACAGGGACTTGAACCCTGGATCCTCAGATTAAAAGTCTGATACTCTACCGTCTGAGCTATCCAGGCTTCTCTAAGTGAGCCCTAAGGAATGAGAAGAAAGATTTAAGCTTGATATGGGAGGAGAAGACTAAATAATTGTCATGACCATTGGTAGCGGCCTCAGATGAGGGCTTGATGTTTATTCTCCAATGAACCTTACGCCTGAACAGGGACTTGAACCCTGGACTCTCAGATTAAAAGTCTGATGCTCTACCGTGTGAGCTATCCAGGCTTCTCTAAGTTAGCCGACTGGAATGAGAGGAAAGCTTGAAGCTTGATATGGGAGGAGAAGACTAAATCTTTGTCATGACCATTGGTATTGGCAGCGGCCTCAGATGTGGGCTTCATGGTTATTTTCCAATGAACCTTACGCCTGAACAGGGACTTGAACCCTGGACCCTCAGATTAAAAGTCTGATGCTCTACCGTCTGAGCTATCCAGGCTTCTCTAGGGGAGCCCTAAGGAATGAGAGGAAAGGTTGAAGCTTGATATGCTGGAGAAGATTAAATGTTTGTCATAACCGTAGGCAGCGGCCTGAGATGAGGGCTTGATGGTTATTCTCCAATGAACCTTACGCCTGAACAGGGACTTGAACCCTGGACCCTCAGATTAAAAGTCTGATGCTCTACCGTCTGAGCTATCCAGGCTTCTCTAAGTGAGCCCTAAGGAATGAGAAGAAAGATTTAAGCTTGATATGGGAGGAGAAGACTAAATAATTGTCATGACCATTGGTATTGGCAGCGGCCTCAGATGAGGGCTTGATGTTTATTCTCCAATGAACCTTACGCCTGAACAGGGACTTGAACCCTGGACTCTCAGATTAAAAGTCTGATGCTCTACCGTCTGAGCTATCCAGGCTTCTCTAAATTAGCCGACTGGAATGAGAGGAAAGCTTGAAGCTTGATATGGGAGGAGAAGACTAAATCTTTGTCATGACCATTGGTATTGGCAGCGGCCTCAGATGTGGGCTTCATGGTTATTTTCCAATGAACCTTACGCCTGAACAGGGACTTGAACCCTGGACCCTCAGATTAAAAGTCTGATGCTCTACCGTCTGAGCTATCCAGGCTTCTCTAGGTGAGCCCTAAGGAATGAGAGAAAAGGTTGAAGCTTGATATGCTGGAGAAGATTAAATGTTTGTCATAACCGTAGGCAGCGGCCTGAGATGAGGGCTTGATGGTTATTCTCCAATGAACCTTACGCCTGAACAGGGACTTGAACCCTGGACCCTCAGATTAAAAGTCTGATGCTCTACCGTCTGAGCTATCCAGGCTTCTCTAAGCGAGCCCTAAGGAATGAGAAGAAATATTGAAGCTTGATATAGGAGGAGAAGACTAAATCTTTGTCACGACCATTGGTATTGGCAGCAGCCTGAGATGAGGGCTTGATGGTTATTCTCCAATGAACCTCACGCCTGAACAGGGACTTGAACCCTGGACCCTAAGATTAAAAGTCTGATGCTCTACCGTCTGAGCTATCCAGGCTTCTCTAAGTGAGCCCTAAGCAATGAGAAGAAAGATTTAAGCTTGATATGGGAGGAGAAGACTAAATAATTGTCATGACCATTGGTATTGGCAGCGGCCTCAGATGAGGGCTTGATGTTTATTCTCCAATGAACCTTACGCCTGAACAGGGACTTGAACCCTGGACTCTCAGATTAAAAGTCTGATGCTCTACCGTCTGAGCTATCCAGGCTTCTCTAAGTTAGCCGACTGGAATGAGAGGAAAGCTTGAAGCTTGATATGGGAGGAGAAGACTAAATCTTTGTCATGACCATTGGTATTGGCAGCGGCCTCAGATGTGGGCTTCATGGTTATTTTCCAATGAACCTTACGCCTGAACAGGGACTTGAACCCTGGACCCTCAGATTAAAAGTCTGATGCTCTACCGTCTGAGCTATCCAGGCTTCTCTAGGTGAGCCCTAAGGAATGAGAGGAAAGGTTGAAGCTTGATATGCTGGAGAAGATTAAATGTTTGTCATAACCGTAGGCAGCGGCCTGAGATGAGGGCTTGATGGTTATTCTCCAATGAACCTTACGCCTGAACAGGGACTTGAACCCTGGACCCTCAGATTAAAAGTCTGATGCTCTACCGTCTGAGCTATCCAGGGTTCTCTAGGTGAGCCCTAAGGAATGAGAGGAAAGGTTGAAGCTTGATATGGGAGGAGAAGACTAAATCTTTGTCATGACCATTGGTATTGGCAGCAGCCTCAGATGAGGGCTTGATGGTTATTTTCCAATGAACCTCACGCCTGAACAGGGACTTGAACCCTGGACCCTCAGATTAAAAGTCTGATGCTCTACCGTCTGAGCTATCCAGGCTTCTCTAAATTAGCCGTCTGGAATGAGAGGAAAGCTTGAAGCTTGATATGCTGGCGAAGATTAAATGTTTGTCATATCCATAGGCAGCTGCCTGAGATGAGGGCTTGATGGTTATTTTCCAATGAACCTCAAGCCTGAACAGGGACTTGAACCCTGGACCCTGAGATTAAAAGTCTGATGCTCTACCGGCTGAGCTATCCAGGCTTCTCTAGGTGAGCCGTAAGGAATGAGAGGAAAGGTTGAAGCTTGATATGGGAGGAGAAGACTAAATCTTTGTCATGACCATTGGTATTGGCAGCAGCCTCAGATGAGGGCTTGATGGTTATTTTCCAATGAACCTCACGCCTGAACAGGGACTTGAACCCTGGACCCTCAGATTAAAAGTCTGATGCTCTACCATCTGAGCTATTCAGGCTTCTCTAGGTGAGCCCTAAGGAATGAGAAGAAAGATTGAAGCTTGATATGGGAGGAGAAGACTAAATCTTTGTCATGACCATTGGTATTGGCAGCGGCCTCAGATGAGGGCTTGATGGTTATTCTCCAATTAACCTTACGCCTGAACAGGGACTTGAACCCTGGACCCTCAGATTAAAAGTCTGATGCTCTACCGTCTGAGCTATCCAGGCTTCTCTAGGTGAGCCCTAAGGAATGAGAGGAAAGGTTGAAGCTTGATATTCTGGAGAATACTAAATCTTTGTCATGAACATTGGTATTGGCAGCAGCCTGAGATGAGGGCTTGATGGTTATTCTCCAATGAACCTCACGCCTGAACAGGGACTTGAACCCTTGACCCTCAGATTAAAAGTCTGATGCTCTACCGTCTGAGCTATCCAGGCTTCTCTAAGTTAGCCATCTGGAATGAGAGGAAAGCTTGAAGCTTGATATGGGAGGAGAAGACTAAATCTTTGTCATGACCATTGGTATTGGCAGCAGCCTCAGATGAGGGCTTGATGGTTATTCTCCAATGAACCTTACGCCTGAACAGGGACTTGAACCCTGGACCCTCAGATTAAAAGTCTGATGCTCTACCGTCTGAGCTATTCAGGCTTCTCTAGGTGAGCCCTAAGGAATGAGAAGAAAGATTGAAGCTTGATATGGGAGGAGAAGACTAAATCTTTGTCATGACCATTGGTATTGGCAGCGGCCTCAGATGAGGGCTTGATGGTTATTCTCCAATGAACCTTACGCCTGAACAGGGACTTGAACCCTGGACCCTCAGATTAAAAGTCTGATGCTCTACCGTCTCAGCTATCCAGGCTTCTCTAAATTAGCCGTCTGGAATGAGAGGAAAGCTTGAAGCTTGATATGCTGGCGAAGATTAAATGTTTGTCATAACCGTAGGCAGCTGCCTGAGATGAGGGCTTGATGGTTATTTTCCAATGAACCTTACGCCTGAACAGGGACTTGAACCCTGGACCCTCAGATTAAAAGTCTGAAGCTCTACCGTGTGAGCTATCCAGGCTTCTCTAGGTTTGCAGTCTGGAATGAGAGGAAAGGTTGAAGCTTGATATGCTGGAGAAGATTAAATGTTTGTCATAACGGTAGGCAGCGGCCTGAGATGAGGGCTTGATGGTTATTCTCCAATGAACCTTACGCCTGAACAGGGACTTGAACCCTGGACCCTCAGATTAAAAGTCTGATGCTCTACCGTCTGAGCTATACAGGTTTCTCTGGGTGAGCCCTAAGGAATGAGAGGAAAGGTTGAAGCTTGATATGGGAGGAGAAGACTAAATCTTTGTCATGACCATTGGTATTGGCAGCAGCCTCAGATGAGGGCTTCATGGTTATTTTCCAATGAACCTCATGCCTGAACAGGGACTTGAACCGTGGACCCTCAGATTAAAAGCCTGATGCTCTACCATCTGAGCTATTCAGGCTTCTCTAGGTGATCCCTAAGGAATGAGAAGAAAGATTGAAGCTTGATATGGGAGGAGAAGACTAAATCTTTGTTATGACCATTGGTATTGGCAGCGGCCTCAGATGAGGGCTTGATGGTTATTCTCGAATGAACCTTACGCCTGAACAGGGACTTGAACCCTGGACCCTCAGATTAAAAGTCTGATGCTCTACCGTCTGAGCTATCCAGGCTTCTCTAAATTAGCCGTCTGGAATGAGAGGAAAGCTTGAAGCTTGATATGGGAGGAGAAGACTAAATCTTTGTCATGACCATTGGTATTGGCAGCGGCCTCAGACGTGGGCTTCATGGTTATTTTCCAATGAACCTTACGCCTGAACAGGGACTTGGACCCTGGACCCTCAGATTAAAAGTCTCATGCTCTACCGTCTGAGCTATCCAGGCTTCTCTAAGTTTGCCGTCTGGAATGAGAAGAAAGATTGAAGCTTGATATGGGAGGAGAAGACTAAATCTTTGTCATGACCATTGGTATTGGCAGCAGCCTCAGATGAGGGCTTGATGGTTATTCTCCAATGAACCTTACGCCTGAACAGGGACTTGAACCCTGGACCCTCAGATTAAAAGTCTGATGCTCTACCGTCTGAGCTATTCAGGCTTCTCTAGGTGAGCCCTAAGGAATGAGAAGAAAGATTGAAGCTTGATATGGGAGGAGAAGACTAAATCTTTGTCATGACCATTGGTATTGGCAGTGGCCTCAGATGAGGGCTTGATGGTTATTCTCCAATGAACCTTACGCCTGAACAGGGACTTGAACCCTGGACCCTCAGATTAAAAGTCTGATGCTCTACCGTCTCAGCTATCCAGGCTTCTCTAAATTAGCCGTCTGGAATGAGAGGAAAGCTTGAAGCTTGATATGCTGGCGAAGATTAAATGTTTGTCATAACCATAGGCAGCTGCCTGAGATGAGGGCTTGATGGTTATTTTCCAATGAACCTCAAGCCTGAACAGGGACTTGAACCCTGGACCCTCAGATTAAAAGTCTGATGCTCTACCATCTGAGCTATCCAGGCTTCTCTAGGTGAGCCCTAAGGAATGAGAAGAAAGATTGAAGCTTGATATGGGAGGAGAAGACTTAATATTTGTCATGACCATTGGTATTGGCAGCGGCCTCAGATGAGGGCTTGATGTTAATTCTCCAATGAACCTCACGCCTGAACAGGGACTTGAACCCTGAACCCTCAGATTAAAAGTCTGATGCTCTACCGTCTGAGCTATCCAGGCTTCTCTAAGTTTGCCATCTGGAATGAGAGGAAAGCTTGAAGCTTGATATGGGAGGAGAAGAATAAATCTTTGTCATGACCATTGGTATTGGCAGCAGCCTCAGATGAGGGCTTGATGGTTATTTTCCAATGAACCTCACGCCTGAACAGGGACTTGAACCCTGGACCCTCAGATTAAAAGTCTGATGCTCTACCGTCTGAGCTATTCAGGCTTCTCTAGGTGAGCCCTAAGGAATGAGAAGAAAGATTGAAGCTTGATATGGGAGGAGAAGACTAAATCTTTGTCATGACCATTGGTATTGGCAGCGGCCTCAGATGAGGGCTTGATGGTTATTCTCCAATGAACCTTACGCCTGAACAGGGACTTGAACCCTGGACCCTCAGATTAAAAGTCTGATGCTCTACCGTCTGAGCTATCCAGGCTTCTCTATGTTAGCCGTCTGGAATGAGAGGAAAGCTTGAAGCTTGATATGGTGGAGAAAATTATATGTTTGTCATAACCGTGGGCAGCGGCCTGAGATGAGGGCTTGATGGTTATTTTCCAATGAACCTCACGCCTGAACAGGGACTTGAACCCTGGACCCTCAGATTAAAAGTCTGATGCTCTACCATCTGAGCTATCCAGGCTTCTCTAGGTGACCCCTAAGGAATGAGAGGAAAGGTTGAAGCTTGATATGGCAGGAGAAGACTAAATCTTTGTCATGACCTTTGGTATTGGCAGCAGCCTCAGATGACGGCTTGACGGTTATTTTCCAATGAACCTCACGCCTGAACAGGGACTTGAACCCTGGACCCTCAGAATAAAAGTCTGATGCTCTACCGTCTGAGCTATCCAGGCTTCTCTAGGTTAGCCGTCTGGAATGAGACGAAAGCTTGAAGCTTGATATGGCAGGAGAAGACTAAATCTTTGTCATGACCATTGGTATTGGCAGCAGCCTGAGATGAGGGCTTGATGGTTATTTTCCAATGAACCTCACGCCTGAACAGGGACTTGAACCCTGGACCCTGGGATTGTGACGAGTGATCGCCGAGCAGTTTGGGATTGGGGACGTGCTGCAGTCGGGGTGAGAGAGAAATCTAACTGGCACCCGCTGCATTTACACTGATAATGTTTCATCATTCGTGGCCGTAATAAACCCTATTACTGCTTTATCCATGTTGTGGAAGTCCCGGACACACCGGGAAATTAAACTGCGTCCTGACGTTCATAGCAGAGGGAATGTTCCCATTCATTGTCTATGTAAGAAGCCGTGTTATGCCGGCGCGGAGCGGCGAGTATCCAGAGACGCCGCCGCCCGCAAACTCTCGAAAATCTTTCAAACTGAGCGTTGTCGATCTAAAAATAAAGACAGATTCAGCAACTACATAGCTTATTTGTAGCCTAAAATATTTTCAGAAACACATTTTGCTTAACTATATTCCTACAATAACAGGGAGATGGGAGGCTGCGAGGGAGAAGGATAGAGCTCGGAGGAGCACAAAGGGGAGGGGTTACCGCCATACAATTATTGTTGTTGCGGTGGTGGACCATTGACCAATCACACGGCGCATTGAATCGAAGAACGCTTTCGGTGATTGGCTGCGAGCAAAACCATAGAAACAGTCATTTTTTTCTTGATCTGGGTACAAAAAGAACCGCAGGTATCGTTTGACAGGCGCAGTTTCGATACTACTTGGTACCGGGTTGTTTCGGTCGATACCTGAAAGGTATTGAGTACCGATACCCAGCCCTAGTAGATACTGCCTTGCCAATGAACCTTACCCCTGAACAAAGACCTGAACCCCAGACCCCCAGATTAAACGTGTGATAAGTGAACCCCCTGGAATGAGAGGAAAACTTGAAGCTCGATGAGGGGAAAAGACAATACATTTGTCATGAACATTGGCAATGGCCTCTTATGAGGGGTAGATGTTGCCTTGCCAATGAAACTCACGCCTGAACCGAGTGAACCCTCTGGAATGGGAGGAAAGCTCAAAGCTTGAATTGGGGGGAAAAAACTAAATATTTGTCATTATGATCGGATCTTACGTAGGGGGAGGCTTGATTCTGATTTGCCAATGAACTTTATGCATTAACAGGACTCGAACACTGGACCCTGAGATTAAAAGTCTGATGTTCTATTGTATGAGCTATCCAGGCTTCCCCAATTGAACCCTTTGGAAAGCACAAAACTAAATGTGGGGGGTAAAGACTATAAGTTTGTCATGATGTTTGTAATTTATCTCAGAGGAATGATGCTTATTTACCAATTAACCTTACTTCTGGACAGTGACTTGAATCCTGGACCCTCAGATTAAAAATCTGATGCTCTATTTTGTCTTAATTTTAAAATTCTGATAATTGCCCAACATATCTGGGGGCCACAAGCACACTGTGGACCGCTCCATGAATGAGTGCTACAGACAAGTCACACTATTAATAGGCTACCCATTGTGAACCTATACTCAGAAAGAAAAGATCACCTTAAGTAGCCTACAC
This sequence comes from Eutrigla gurnardus, assembly GCF_963514095.1. Taxonomy (NCBI): domain Eukaryota; kingdom Metazoa; phylum Chordata; class Actinopteri; order Perciformes; family Triglidae; genus Eutrigla; species Eutrigla gurnardus. Next base: position 24,831,410 of record NC_139922.1, on the reverse strand, counting down.
ATGACACACATAACACATGCTCGAGAAGTAAAATCTACCTACTCTTTGATGGTGATGGAGGTGGGGATCTCGGTCCAGAGGCGGGCAAACTTTACAGGTGTCACTAGTTCTTGAGGGTCTCGATCTACGTGGGCGTGGAGCATGAGGCGACAGAAGGAGGCCCGGAGGTCAAAAGGTAGCGTCTCATCCATCATGCACAAGAAGATGAGCTCCACGTCCAGCTGTTTGGAGATCTCATCAATAGCCAGATACTGGCGGTCCAGACACATTCGGGCAAAAAGCTTCAGCTGGTATCTAAGGGCAAACACAGACATGCTCCATGTGCTTTCTTCTATTGCCATTCTTGTGTTAACTTACAATATATTGAAATGCTGTGATTTTCATGAAATCTCCTGTGAATGAGACCTTTGGGCGTGTCTACCTGTAGTAGGTGAGGACGTTCTCATCATGAGCATTTCCTTGTCTTGCCTCCTGAGCCAACTGTCTGATGCTCTTCTCCTGTTTCTCATTAGTCTTGTCCGTCCACACCAGCCACACCTGCAGGAAGAGACAAGAATAACCGAGATGACAATGCCCAGCTTCATTTGGTAAAGCTGAAGTTAAGTCAGTTAAGTGATGGAAAAAATATATCGACCAAAAGGACAAATAAACAGAGATTTACCTCGTCCTCCTCGCCGTAGTCATCCATGTATTCCCCCTGACCGCCACCAGGGGGCGCATCTTTGGGGACGCGACGTCTGGATGGAACAAAAGCAAAAATTTAGTGATGTTGGTTGAGCTATTTTTGGTGTAAAACTCACTTTAAAGTATAGACCAAACTACTGGTATACAGTGTAATCTATTTATTTCTCAATGGGAGGTGGGATTTTAACATTACCTGACCAGGTTAGTGATTTTCATCCCCACCCTGGTAATTATTACACTATTATTACAGCCATGATTATCTCCTGTGATTTAATTGTACAGACTGCTGTCGCTGGATTGCTTTGATTATGAAGAAAACTGACACGTCTTTTTTTATTATTTTACAGTATTGGGCTGCATGGTGGTGTAGAGTGGGTAGCACCGTCGCCTCACAGCGAAAGGGTCCTGGGTTCGATTCCCGGGTCGGGTTCGGTCTCCTTCTGTGTGGAGTTTGAATGTTCTCCCCGTGTAAGCGTGGGTTCTCTCTGGGTTCTCCGGCTTCCTCCCACAGTCCAAAGACATGCAGGATGGGGATAGGTTAATTGATGACTCCAAATTGCCGGTTGGTGTGAATGTGAGTGTGAATGGTTGTCTGTCTCTACATGTCGGCCCTGTGATAGACTGGGGACCTGTCAAGGGTGTACCCCGCCTTCGCCCAATGATAGCTGGGATCGGCTCCAGCCCCCCCCTGAATACAGGATAAGCGGTAGAAGATGGATGGATGGACTACAGTATTTCATGAATTGCTGGAAGTGAATGTTGACCTCGAGTAGGCCTTAGCTGATGCAGAATTTATTATGAGTTATTGAGGGGTTGAAGGTCATCCCTCCCTACTTACTCTGTCTTGATAAGAATGTCCTGGTTTTTAGGGTCCAGCACACATTTACAGATGAGCTCCTGAGTGACGGGGATGGCAATGTTGTTGGACACACACAGGTCCGACAGGTAATCCAGAAACCTGCACACACAAGATAAGAATGATATACTACCCTAAACCCTAACACCAACAACAACACACTGAGTGCCCGCTTCCCGCCTCCATGTGGACCTGGGCTCTCGGTTCTTGCGGACCAGGCTGACGAAGGTCTCCACCTCGGTCTTAGTGATGTGTTTCTCCAGCAGTTTGCGGTTGTTGTGCAGCAGGGCAGTGATGGTGTCCTCAGCTAGGATGTCGTAACCGATCTGACTCTGCATCACACCAAACTGCTTCGCTATGTGCTCCTGGAGGATTGGGGGGGGGGGGGGGGGTAATTGAACAAGGAAATTGAAATGTTTGAGTACGAGCCCCCGAAAACTTGTCGGATAACTCACAAAGTTTATTCACGTAAACAGAAAAGAGAAAAGGTCCCAGGATAGAAACCTGAGGTACGCCGTTTCTTACAGGAAAGCTAATTGAACTGAACACACTCAGGGTAGATTTGAGAGTTGACAATAATCATCATCATCATCATCATCATCATCATCATCATCTTCCTCCTCACCTGGTTCTTGCGGTAGTCCTCCTGGGAGTGTCGGAGGACTCTGTAGCAGAGTCTGAACATGTACTGGTAGGGAGAGTTCTTCTGGTCCGCCAGCTCCTCCAAACGCAGCAGAGGCCCCTCCCCTTCTCCCCGGTCCTTAAAGGGAGCCTTCAGGATGCCGAAGATCTGAAGGCACAATCAGGTGTTTGCTAGTTAGTTGCTAGTTTCCAGCTTCTTCTTTTATTAAATACCCGAGGTGTTTTGGAATCATACCTGTTTGAGTATGTTCTGTTCTCTCATCAGTTTCTGTCTCTCTCGGTTGGCTTTGCTCATGACTACGTCCAGGACCGGCTGACCGCTGTTGATTACGTCAGCCACGAAGAAAACCACGTCCTCCAGCAGCTTGATGGCAAACCTGACCGACAGAAACACGTCAAACAGTGAATATTAACTCGGGATTCTGATTCACGTTCCCACGAATCTCTCCGTCTCTCCCTGCTCAAAGGAAGCCTGGAAGTCCGATTTTAGGATTGGAGACAATTGAGGAAATATTCAACCCTCCTCTTAGATAAATGCCGAGGGTCATGACAAAAGTTTAACACTTTTTTTTATTATTGTGTACAGGATGACTCATCTGTATGATTATGTACATATATACAAAAGTAAAATCAATCTAAAGATATTTATTTTATAGATTATATATTAATAGCTTTTTTTTTACTTTTGTAACTATCGAACCTTTTCTCAGACGTCAAACTAGTTTCTAAATTAGACACACACACACACACAGAGCGTCGTACCGGCGGTCATTCTGGCTGATAAAGCCCTGGCTGAACTGGTCCACCACGGTGCTCAACATGGCGCTGGCATCATTGGCAAAGTCCAGATCTCTGATCTCCATCACAGGAACGGAGACGATGGCAAACGCCTCCTTGTCCTCTTTAGTGGGACACGTTCCCAACTGTAGGACGAGTTACGTTAATACACACTTCAGCAACTCCAGCTCATATAAACACGATATATACAAGTAAAAAAATGGCATGGAATGTGGGCTGGGTCACCACAGCTGGAGGAACCAGAATAAAGTATTGATCTGTGATTTAATATCAATCACCAGATGAAAAGGATGCTGAAATAACTCCATAATGATGGTGATCAGTAAAAAGTGTCAAGTCATGCTCTGTTAGGTCTGTCTGCAAAACCACAAGATAACTACTGATAAAAATGCTGGTTTTCTGAATGGAGTCTGGTTGATGGGTGCTAGGCTACGCTAACATTGTAGCTGCTCCATCAACACTCCAAATAAGGCCATCTAGACATAAATACAGCAGAGACCTTGTTGTTTGGACCACAGACAATCTCTGGTTCCTCCACATAGTCTGGTCTGGTCTCTAGACTAATGTGAGCTACTATCTAGACCTCTGGGGGACCAGACAGTCTCTGGTTTCTCCACATAGTCTGGTCTGATCTCTGTACTAAGGTACTATTGTAGACCTCTGGGGGACCACAGACAGCTTTAAGCTACCAGTGGGTCCAGACTGACCATGAGTCTGATGGGTCTCTCCTCGTCTATGTCGATGGGGACGTTGGTGCTCTGGATCCAGGTGTTGGTGCACAGATGTCTCAGTCGTACATATGAGTTCCTGGAAGAGAACCGACACACGGTCTGTTCAATACAAATCATTTATAAACAATAAATAACGATCAACACCAACGTACTTACCAATCTGCTACTTTGAGTTTCTCTTTTAAAATAAATACTATTCTCTATTATCTACTGTTAAGACTTCCTGCACAAATGTTTCACAATAAAAGCATGCAGAAAGGTTGTTGCTTGTTTAGGTCACAAGCAGCACGACACACTCATGTTAACTCAGGCTGCAGAAGATCCAGAAGGATTTAAAAGTTGCCTCATTTAAGTTCACTTCCTGTCCTTCTCGACTTTAATGTGAAGCCTCGGCAGGAAGTGAGAGGCGTGGCAGCGGCGGCGGCAGCGGCAGCCATGTGTTCCTACCGCGGCACGAAGGAGTCAGTCTTCTGCAGCGTGGTCGGGTCTAACTCAAACAGCGAGGCGATGTCGTTCCCGTGAGCGACCGCCACCAGCTTGTACTTGATCCTCTCGCCGTGGATACGCTTGCTGCTACGACTGTCCGTCTACAGAGGGGTCAAAGGTGAGGGGGGATCAAAGATTGGGGGTGTGAATCTCTCTGGCGTCGGTGAAGTGATGAAATAAAATAGAACTGTGACTCACCGACACCGACAGCGGCTCTGCATTGTCTCCTTTATAAACCGGGTTCTCCTAAAACAAAATCAAACATATTATTATTATATAACATATTATATAAACAGTATATATATACAGGGTTGCCATGGTTACCTCAGCAGCCAGGTAGTTGCCAGTGGCCAGGTGTTTGAAGCGATATAGGCTGTTCCAGTGTCCCGCCCCCCCACGGCACGGGTCATGATGGACCACCTGAAGGACCAATCAGCACACAGCGAGAGTTTACTACAATTTCAGTGTGTGTGTGTGTGTGTGTGTGTGTGTGTGTGTGTGTGTGTGTGTGTACCTCGACCTCCCACAGAGCGTTGGAGCTCGTCGCCGAAGTGGCCGACTGCCTCAGCGTCGTGCGGAGGAACACGTGCAGTTTGCTCTTGTACTCGTCGCAGGTCAAAAACTTCTCCTGCTCGGCGTGAAACAAACGCACCACCTCGCCCTGACAGACAGGAAGTCAGACAGACAGGAAGTCAGAGAGGGGTTCAAGGACTGTTCGAACATTTTATTTCTGGGTCCGAAATGTTTTCTTTGATTAAAATATTAAAAGAATAAAGCTTTGGTGATTCAGATCTTCCAAATAAACAATGATTAAAATGACATGTACAAGTACAAACCCATCCATCCTGATTACTGATGAAGAAGTACTCACTACTACTAATGTGTGTACACTCACCCCTTTGAGGACTTCCTCTCGGTGGTCACTGAACATCATGAACAGGTTGATCTTCCAGCTGGTGTTGCAGTTCACTGAGTTCACCTACAGAGGGGGGGGGGGGGGGGTAATTCAGTGTGGTACTAGTCCTCATCGGGACCAGAACCACGTTCAGTACTGGTCTCAGTGGTGCCGTGCCTCACCTCCTTGCAGCCTGGATGGTCAGTCAGCTCGTAGTTTGAAGCGTGAAGGGGCTGACCGGCGTTCACCGGGTTCAGGATCACCTTGTCCCCCACCACCACCTGCAACAGCAGCAGATACTCACTCTGTACTACTGGTACCACAGTACAAGTAACACTACTACTGGTACTACAGTACAAGTAACACTTTTACCTGTACTACAGTACAAATACCACTACTAGTACTAGGTTTACTGCTGCTGCTTCTGGCACAAATACTAATAATAATACTACTACTATATCTTCCCCATATTAAACTAGACATAGATATATATACCATATTTGATTTATTTGACAGTGCACAGCTTCTTAGCTAGCTTGTTAGCAGCGTTAGCTACGAGCGCTTAACGTGGAGGTTGCAGGGTGAACTTTGCCCTGAAGGTGGCGCTAAAGGGAGACCAGCAGGACTCACGTTGTCCCCGTTGGCGCGGAGCTTCCAGAAGGGCTGGATGAAGAGCCAGGAGCCCTCGTTGCCGGTCCCGTCCAGCGTGACCCGCATGGCGTTCTTCTCCAGCAGAGCCGGCAGGCGCTTGTTCACCGTGAGGTACTTGTTGCTCTTCATGTGGAGCAGCTGCAGACAGACAACAGGGCAACTTAGCTCCCCGCAGGTTGGACAACTTACCACAATGGCAATTATGACCTTGGAAATGTCAGACAGCTTCTGCTGGAAAACAGTCAGATGATGAGATCAAAGAATGAGAAGGTTAATCATTGATGGTGTCAGTGAGATCATTATGTTTGACCCTTCATCACCTCGTCACCTCGATGGGCTTCATCCCCATATTTCATATCACGTTTCCTCTGAATACCAAGTCATGTGTGAGTCTGATGCTCCTTCAGCACCAACAACACACTGAAGTTCATTTGATCCACATCAAACACTCACTAGAGCACCAAATGTGGATTCATCCACTGCTGAAAGTAGTCCCCATCAAACGCTCTGTTGCCTCCTGTTTGTTTGGTTTAAGAGTCTCAGAACTAAGTTCAGTGTGACTCCGGTCCGGTTGATCCTGATCCTGTTTAAAAACCTCCATGTTTTCCTCCAGCATCGATCCACTGTCTCTTTCTTATAACAGTCAGACGTCTGAACAAACACTCAAACAGGTTCTTCTACCTGGAGGAGCGAGGAGGAGGAACGAGGAAGAGGAGGAACGAGGAAGAGGAAGGAGGAAGAGGTGGAACGAGGAGGAGAAGTGAGGAGGAGAAGTGAGGAGGAGGAACGAGGAGGAGAAGTGAGTAGGAGGAACGAGGAGGAGGAGGAGCAAGGAGGAGGAACGAGGAAGAGGAGGAACAAGGAGGAACGAGGAGGAGAAGTGAGGAGGAGGAACGAGGAGGAGGAGGAGGAGCAAGGAGGAGGAACGAGGAAGAGGAGGAACGAGGAAGAGGAGTAACGAGGAGGAGAAGTGAGGAGGAGGAACGAGGAGGAGGAGGAGGAGCAAGGAGGAGGAACGAGGAAGAGGAGGAACAAGGAGGAACGAGGAGGAGAAGTGAGGAGGAGGAACGAGGAGGAGGAGGAGCAAGGAGGAGGAACGAGGAAGAGGAGGAACGAGGAGGAGGAGGAGCAAGGAGGAGGAACGAGGAGGAGCGAGGAGGAGGAACGAGGAAGAGGAGGAACGAGGAGGAGAAGTGAGGAGGAGGAACGAGGAGGAGGAACGAGGAGGAGGAGGAGCAAGGAGGAGGAACAAGGAGGAGGAGGAGCGAGGAGGAGGAACGAGGAAGAGGAGGAAAGAGGAGGAGGAACGAGGAAGAGGAGGAACGAGGAGGAGAAGTGAGGAGGAGGAACGAGGAGGAGGAGGAGCAAGGAGGAGGAACGAGGAAGAGGAGGAACAAGGAGGAACGAGGAGGAGCAGTGAGGAGGAGGAACGAGGAGGAGGAGGAACGAGGAGGAGAAGTGAGGAGGAGGAACGAGGAGGAGGAGGAGCAAGGAGGAGGAACGAGGAGGAGCGAGGAGGAGGAACGAGGAAGAGGAGGAACAAGGAGGAGGAGGAGCGAGGAGGAGGAACGAGGAAGAGGAGGAAAGAGGAGGAGGAACGAGGAAGAGGAGGAACGAGGAGGAATGAGGAGGAGAAGTGAGGAGGAGGAACGAGGAGGAGGAACAAGGAGGAACAAGGAGGAGGAGTGAGGAACGAGGAGGAACAAGGAGGAGGAGGAGTGAGGAAGAGGAGGAACGAAGAGGAGGAATGAAGATGAAGAACGAAGAGGAGGAGGAGTGAGGAGGAGGAGTGAAGAGGAGTGAGGAGGAGTGAGGAGAGAGGAGGAGGAGCGTCTGGACAAGAGACCACAAATAAGCTGACTTTATCACCTACAGTCTGTTTTATCTGCAGCAGTGTGTGTCAGCCTCTCCACACCTTAAACACACACACACATGCACACACACACACACATGCACACACACACATGCAAACACACACACACACAAGCACACACACACACCTTTCTCCAGAAACAAGATTTATCTTAACAATCTGACACAGTTTCACTCAGCAGCAACCACACCCAGATTCACTGTGTGTGTGTGTGTGTGTGTGTGTCAGATCTTCAGCTCTGAGGTCAATATTGACATATTAACAGACAGCAACACGTCGATACACAGAGAACGACACATGCTGTGTGTATGTGTGTGTGTGTCTGTGTGTGTGTGTAAATGGTAAATGATCACACATTTATCAGCACAGTCAAAAGGACATATGTTGCCATGGCGATGAGTGACGGACCACAGTTCCCTTCAGTTCAATGTTCTCTTTGTTCTTCCTCTTGATGAACTTTGATTCGTGTCGCCGTGTAATTCTGGTACAGCGCCCCCTGTCCCCCGGAGGACTAATAACGTTTATTTCATTGAACTGATCAAACTGAGACATCGACGAGTGTTTCATCATATCATCAAATCTAGAGTTTCTCCCTGAGACCTGCTGGTAACGCTGCAGGAGAGGAACAAAGTGCAGAGTACTTTCTCCTGGAGTACCACATTATAATATACTTTTACTCCACTACATCTCAGAGGGAAACACAAAGTTCAGTATTTCATTTGTGCATTTATTTATTTTATTTTATTTATTTAACTTAGTTATTTTATTCATTTATTTAACTTATTTTATTTATTTATTCATATATTTATTTATTTAACTTTTTTTTTAAATATATATTTATTTAACTTATCTTATTTATTTATTTTTATATTTATTTACTTTACTCAATGATCAGAATATAAAATATTACTAAATTATATACGGGCTTTTTAAGGGAATGTTTTAAACATTTTATAATTGTTTTAATATTATTTCCAGATGAGAGACACAGCCCGGCAGCATAGAGTCGAGCGTACGAAGATCCGAACGTTCACCTGAATACTTATCGTGTTTAGTGGCGGCAGCTCACCTGGATGACGGTCCCGTACTTCACCACGTCTCCGTGCACCTTCTTGTTTTCCGTCTCGTTCTGCTTCTGCTCCAGATTGGACGCATGCTGCAACACACACACACACACACACACACACACACACACACACACACACACACACACACACACACACAAACACACACACACACACACACACACACACAAACACACACACACACACACACACGTCACCACAACAACTAACAAAAGTCACCATTTCTTTTTATTTTCATCTGTTCATTGATTAAGAAGCGTTTCCACGACAATGTTCTTTAACATAATACACAAAAGTAGTTTTACGTTCTGGCTGTTCGTTTCCACGACAACGGTGTTTATGGAGGGGGGGCTCGGCGTGTAAACTAGCAAAACCTGGTCGCCGTGGAAACGTGGGGTTTCGTTAGTGAGACCGTTGTCGTGGAAACGTATATAGCGTCTGGTCAGCGTTGGTGTTACCTGGAGCTTCTGCAGCAGAACCACGTCGCCGATCTTGTCCTTTTCATGTTTGGCTTGTTTGGCTTTCCAGAACTGTTTCTGCGCCGAGTAACGACTCATAGGACACACCTTAAACAGACAGTCTGTCTCACACACACACACACACACACACACACACACACACACACACACACACACACACACACACACACACACACACACACACACACACACACACACACACACACACACACACACACACAGCCAATTGGTAGAAACATCTTATCTTATATTATATGTTATATATTATCTAACAACAACAATAATAACAACTTGATTCACATCGCAGTTTTCAGAGGTGGGAAGTAACCAAGTGCAAATACTTCATTAGAGTACTTCAGTAGTATTCAGGTCAGGTATCTGTATCTTTACTTGAGATTAAAACTAATATCTGTACTTTCTACTGCTCATGTTGCATAAACAGGCTTATTACTTTACTTTTAATGCATTATTGATTCTTTTATCATTCTGACGTGAGATTCAGTTAGTCTTGTAATAAAACAACCAGTAGAAATGTCCTTTCCATGTCCTAGAAACAGAGTTTATAAAGTGATTTTACAGACAAATCAAAGAAATAGTAAGACAAGATAAAAACAGTCCAATAGATGAAACGACTAAAAGAAATCCAAACAATGAACACAAATAAGAAAAAACAATAAGAATATAAGGATGAAAAAAGTACAATCTCATGTTTTCTGCTGTATTCTGCTCATCGTGGAGTCACATGACCGGTGATTAGTTCCGGAGAGCTGATTGGTCAGCGGAGCAGCACCTGAAGCTAATTGGCTGTTTTGGGTATCAGAGCATCAACCTGGTGAAGCGTCTGACGTTAATCTCTGAGAATTTCATCCTGAAGACTTATAGACATATTTTCTTCCTCCCGACCAAATATGGAGTTTCTCTGTTTGACAGTCTGAAACAGACGAAATACACGAAACCAGCCAAGTGGATGCATATAATATATATATATATATATATATATATATATATATATATATATATATATATATATATATATATTGACGTTATCGGCTCGTTGATCACTGTATCGATGTATTGAATGACAACAGAAGAGAAGAGGAAGAGGGAGGAGGGCAAATAGAGCTGGAGTGAAAGGAGACGGCGGGGGAGGTCAATATTGACTCTCCTCCAACAGATCCTGTACATCAGAAGGTCACTACTGTATGTATGTCTGTGTGTGTGTGTGTGTGTGTGTGTGTGTGTGTGTGTGTGTGTGTGTAAGGAAAACATTATTCACTTGTGTGTAATCAGGAAATGAGCATTTAACTCGTACACACACACACACAACAACGTTTTCTCTCTTAAAGGAAAACACCACCGCATTTCCATACTGAACTATGTTCTGCTCTGATGTTAGACGAGGTGATACATACCTCCCTCTCCTCTGTGCGTGCACTCAATGGCTCTTGCGCGCACTCCGCGCAGCGCTAATTTGCTAGCATGTAGCTTGTCCCAGTATATTCCTTAGGATCCAAAGGGGGGTGAAGTTAGAAGCGACCAAGCACTTCCACGTTGTCCCTATTTAAATACGGTTACGTGAGTAGTTACACGACCCAAGTTTGGTTACACAAAATGAAACATGCTAATTTTTCTAAGCGGATAACAAGGATAACTATATAGTATGGCGGAATAACAACTGGAAGCGCTTCGACGTCGGCGCAGTAATATCATCACTCCGCTCCCCCTCTTACTTCCGTCAATAGAACCTACGTGACCTGCACGCCGTCGCCTGCACTACCTGTAGTAGTTTGTGCACAGTTGAGGAAGCATCAGGTTGTAGTAAGATAGTTTGTGAACAATCAAACATCATGGTTATAACGTGCATCGTACAGGGTTGTGAAAACAAGCAGAAGGTATATAGTCCCGTCATGTTTTGAGTGATGATATTACTGCGCCGACATCGAAGTGCTTCCAGTTGTTATTCCGCCATACTATATAGTTATCCTTGTTATCCGCTTAGAAAAATTGGCATGTTTCATTTTGTGTAACCAAACTTGGGTCGTGTAACTACTCACGTAACCGTATTTAAATAGGGACAACGTGGAAGTGCTTCTAACTTCACCCCCCTTTGGATCCTAAGGACAAGCTACATGCTAGCAAATTAGCGCTGCGCGGAGTCCGCGCAAGAGCCATTGAGTGCACGCACAGAGGAGAGGGAGGTATGTATCACCTCGTCTAAGATCAGAGCAGAACATAGTTCAGTATGGAAATGCGGTGGTGTTTTCCTTTAACAGTTTACCAAATAAACCACGTTTCTATTTTTTTCCATTGATGATGACGTTTCATCATGGTCCAATCTGAGAAACGCTGAATTTTTTAACCCTGAAAGATTTCCGTTCCAGAAAGAGAGTGAACTCAACCTTTAGGTCGGTAGAATGGTTTCGTCTCCATGACGACCCTTTCTTTCCTGTCTGCATCAAAGTCATGGAAAGTACGGGATTAAACTTTTCTCACACTTTTCAAAACAAAAGCTTCAGTGTTGTGTTGTGTGATGTTGAGTTCCTGTATTATTATTATTATTCTTATAACCTCCAGGTGGGCTGGCAAAAGGGGGCGGAGCTACCTCACCCGTCTGTCTGTAAAGTTGGAGCTGTCATTCACTGTGATCCAGTTGTAAACTAGTTCAACTTCTGCTGAAACTAAAACACGGAGCAGATGGTGTGTGTGTGTGTGTGTGTGTGTGTGTGTGTGTGTGTGTGTGTGTGTGTGTGTGTGTGTGTGTGTGTGTGATGGCAGCAGCTGGACTCCCATCACTCACACACATCATTTATATTTCATACAGCACTCTGGAGGTTTTCATGAATCCATTTGGTTCTTCTCAACAAAGACCTGAACCAGGATTCAGGTCCAGCTCCCTTTTCAGCGTGAACTAAATACTAAATATACTAAATAAGAGGATCGGCGTCAACGTTTTTTATAGCCTGGGTTCTAAATCGGGAACCCACATAATAAATACTAAATGTGACATGTATACGGAGCTGGGTCCAGATCAATCAGGTCTGGTCCTGGTGGTCTCGGGTTCATGTGCCAACTGTCTGACACCCGAGTTGATGCAAATATTAGTGGATTATTAAAAAAAAAAAAAAAAAAAAAGTATTTTCTCTTCAAAATAAAAGCTTGTTGTGTAAAAATGAACACCTTCCCTTTACTGGATAGAAACAGTTTTCTGTTTTACATTTTAGGTTTCTAATAAAAAACAAAACAATGTGTGAACAAGGTCATAAAACTGGTTTTGACAGGTTCTTGTCCTGCAGCCAGTTCCGAGTAACTGTTCCAAACTTCCAAAGGATTATTAAGTGGAGATTTAATGATCAGTTAATAATTACAGGTTCCTCCACATGAACATGTTTTCATATAAAGATTAGTTTTAGGAACCAGGAAACAGACGCGGTCCTACCTCTGAACTTCTTCGGAGGATTCTCCAGATCTCCGGCCGCCGGTTCCACCACACAGCGATCATCTACCAACCTGCAGACCGGAACCACAGAAGAAGAAACGTCTCAGATCATTTGTCGGTCCATCAGATAATAATCTCGTAAAATAGTCTCAATCGTGAATTACAAGGGAAACGTGTTCGTTTCCAGATTATGTTTTTTTTTAAATATATTCCTCATAGTGAGGATGTCTAATCATACAGGAGTTTGACCAGGAGTTTGACCAGGAGTTCTACCAGGGGCCGGTGTCCCGTGTGAAACCAAAGTAAACCTTCACTTATTTGTATGTAATTTAAATAACTAGCTAAACCTAAATAACTAACTTTAATAACAAGAGGTAAGAGAACGTGATAAACGAGACGTGATGTTCACTCGTGCTTTAGTATTTATAGAGAATGAACCAAACTACAGCTGTCAGAGAGAGACAAGACAAAGATTAGAAGGAAGGAAGTGAACCACCAGTGAAGTTCAATAGTGAGACACACACACACACACACACACACACACACACACGCACACACACACACACACACACACGCACACACACACACACACACACACACACACACACACACACACACACACACACACACACACACACACACACACACACACACACACACACACACACACAGAGCTGGCGTCCTGCTGAAAGGAGTTGAAGTGTGTGTGAATGGATGGGTAATCCTGCCGTCTGCTCGCTGCATGAAAAGAAGGATTTATCGTCTCACAGCAAGAGAGCAAAATATGGACTTTTATTTTGAAGTAGCCTACATTTCATCTTCTATTTCACAATAAAATGTTGTTTTGCATGAGCACATTTCACATTCGAATCTTCCAACTTTTCTCTTTCTCTATTCATTCAGTTTTCCCTCCGTGCCACTTGTGTTTCTTTCATGTTTTCTATGGAAGTGTGACGCCGGCGACCGCCCACGTGGTCCGCCATCGCTGCAGCAGCTCCTTTGTGTGGCGCCCAGGTGAGTCCCAGCTCTGTGCTGCTGATTGCTGCATTCACGGGGCCGTCAGTCATGCTCAGGTATGTTGACTCGGTGACTCACGCGGCGTTCAGCCTGCGGTTTCTCACCGTCAGAACCAGACGCCACAAATCACATCACGGCATTCAGGTCGGGATCCGCCAAACGTCTCGTTAACAGCTTTGTCTTCTTTGCCTCTCTCTCTAAAAGTCTGTTCATTCCACTTCAAAGACTAAAACAGATCGAGTTAAATGTCAAGATGACTTCACCAAAGTATTTAAATTGGATCTGGGCAAACCATGACTCACAATCACAGCATCTGCATGATGATAACAAGCACACAAGCTGAGTCAAATAGAGCAGCTACAACGTTACAATGTCTGGATGATGTCATGAACCCAGACAGGATGGGGTCTGGGTTCCTGGTGGATCTGGGACTTCAACGTGAACAAAGCAGCAATAGGGGAGATTTCAGCCGTGATGGAGGAGACCTGGGTGGGGTCTACATGGAGGGAAGCCCCGCCTCCTCTCTGGTTCTAAGCCTCCTCTTGTGGTGTGAGTGATGTGAATAAAAACAAATGATCCTGCAGTCAAACTTGCAGAGTAACAAGAGGAAAAAATCTGCTTTGCATTTGGTGTGAATGCTTTTTTTTAAAAAGTGAAGTTATTGATTGTGGATCAAGACAAAGAAAAGTCAGCTACTGCAAAGAGAGAGACTGAGTACTAACGATCTAAAAGTTCAGGGCAAATAATAACTCAGCAGCAGTCATGATTTGTTTGTGGTCTGTGAGATGTGGTTTTGCTCTCCGGCAGGTAAAACCGATTTGAATATATGAGTTTGAACAGGTGCAGCTGTTGTCCATCTGCACTCAGACTGAACCACAGACTCCCAATCAGTTCACCACACTCACAATGTTAAGATTAACTGTGGCTGTTAATGAGTTACTGCTTTCATCTCAGTCACACCTCGTGAATCTCATTAACATCGGTTTGGTCAAGAAAGAACTCATTGGTTTTACGTTAATATTTGTTGCGACGGTTTGGTACGGCAGCAGCCGTTTGGGGGTCGGTTGCGATCTCGCCCCAAACAAAAGGCTCCATGGATTGACTGCCAGCGCCCCGAGACCCCCCCAAACTCTAGCAGGTCTAGACCCCCAACTCTAGTAGGTCTAGACCCCTTACATTAGCAGGTCTAGACCTCCCCGAATCTAGGAGGTCGAGACCCCCCTGACACTCGGAAGTCTCGGCTCGGTTGGTTTGTTTCCTAGCAGAGTGCGATTTCTGAGTTCAGATCTGCTCAAAGGAACTGGACTAGCAGGAATAAAAACGGGATAGAATATATATACATATTGCTTTTAAATTTGAGTGTTCAGTGGTTGCCTAGAAACCGGCTGTGTCACATGCTGCTTCACTAAAGAGAAGATGAAGATGATATTTGTTTTGACGCCACAGAATTTGACTGTGAGGAAACCAGCTGGTTCATCCACTCAGGTTTCTCTCGTCTTCATCAGATCCTCTAATTCAAGAGTCTCTCTCTCTCTCTCTCCCCCCTCCTCTCTCTCTCTCTTTCTCTCTCTCTCTCTCTCTCTGTCTGTCTGTCTGCAGACTCTAGTTCACTACGTTGTAGGGTTGTCACGATACTAAAATTTTCAACTCGATACCGATACTCAAGAAAATATTCGATACTCGATACCATTTTCGATACCACAAGGATGAAAAAAAGACCCCAAAATTTAAAAGAAATATTTTTATTAACCAAAAAAATGCAAAAATAACAAGTTTCAGGTCTGAGGTAGTGCAAAAAATAAATAAATAACAATTGGAACAATATTTTGAGGTTGTAAATATTAGGCAAGCCTGATAAAAACTAAATTAACTTAAGTGTTAAGGGGGGGGTGATGGGGGGGGGGGGGTGGTATCGATACTTTTTTGAGTTTCGATACTTTTGACAACCCTACTACGTGGCCAAAAGTATGTGGACAGCTGAAGACGTGTGACTGTGTCACTGAGTCCATTACCATTTTTCTGTGTTTCCACCAGTGGTGAGGATGTTCTCTCTCTGTATGCAGACGACTCTGTGTTCTCTAAATCGTTAACTGTAAATTGATCATCATTCAATAAAACAAAATGTTCCAGAAAAAAACAACAACAACCTCATCAACAACCCCCCTAGTCTGGACACTATGTACAAATATCGGTAGTTTAGAGAATAGAAATATGACGAAATGAATCAATAAATCTTTAGGGCAGAATCCCAGAGGCTGCTGTTCGAGCTGTTGTTCTCTTTGTGGTTTTATTGCTGCGTCTTCGGGCGGGTCAGTTTCATTGTGTTTGATTAAACGGGCGGAGGACCGACACGGTCCGGCGCTCGAGGAGGTCCAGGATTATTCACATTGTCTGTTAATGTTTGTCATGATCACCATCCTAGTAAGCGTGTTAGCATGCTAAATAAACACAGTACAGCCGAGGCTCGTGTTTGTTTAGTTCTAACATTCTTAAAATATTATTTATATGCTGGCGGCTACTGGATGCTAACAACCTGATACTAAGCATGGTAACATTCTTAGCATGTAAAACTAATTACATTACAATGACTACTGCCTTGCCTCTGAGTTTGTTTCCTGGTTCTTCCGCCAGTAGATGTTACATCGGGATGCTCTTCTATTCTTTCCGATAGTTAAAAAAAAAAAAAAGTATTAGAGTACCGCAAATTTAGACACAGGAAGCAATCCATCCTATAGATGTGGAGGCTGTTTCACTGTGGACAGATGTGGTGGACCCGATGACATCTGCTCCGTCACAGCTGTTAGCATGTGACGCTAGTGTGGCTAAACATGACGACCTATTGTTTCTATTGAGATCAATGAGAGTGAGTGAAAGTTAACACGTGGAGTCTCAGGGTTCAGAGACGCTGTAAAGGTCAAGATCGAGTCAAACACAAAGTGAGTGGGTGTACGAGCACAGGAAACACACACACACACACACACACACACATACACAGACACACACTCTGGAAATCTCTCCTGGACACACTTGGTACCACTTCCTTTTCCTGCCATACAACCAGACATAGCTGCCACTTTCTCTCAGTGTGTTAAAGGTTGTACTCTCCACCGTAACTTTCTTGAACCAGGTTAGACCACAAAAAGGTTGTTTTCCTACTATAAATAATAATAAAACTCAGTCTGAGCTGGCTCGCTTATGTTTCAATTTTTTGGACATATTGTATTATATTATATTAGATATATACAAAACCTCGAGCTTCTGGGTGTCGAGACACTTCGATGAAAACCACAAAATGTTCATAGGGTTCCTCTGAGAACCACACAACTGATCCCCCAGAATATTCTGCAGTTTTCTGGAGCAGAATGAGGAATTACCCCAGGACAGATACAGAGTCTCACTCACTCACTCACTCACTCACTCACTCACTCACTCACTCACTCACTCACTCACTCACTCACTCACTCACTCATGTGATGTCACCAAGGGACAGGACTTAGCCTCTCTCTAGACTGACCTATAGAGTATCTATGTGTACTCTGTAGTATATTCATTGTATTCATATCATGTCTATAGCTGTTTATACTGTACATAACTTGTACTTATACCTTCACATACTGTATCATAGTCAGGTCCTCCCACCGTGTACTGTATTCTATATGTATAGATTATGAGTGTATATCCTATATGTAAAGACTATATATGAGTGTATATTCTATATGTATAGATTATATATATGAGTGTATATTCTATGTACGAAACACAACAACAACAACTCTTACCGCAGTAGAGTTAGTGTACAAGTTATCACAGACAGGAGTACTACACAGAAAGTACCTGTACTGCTCTCCACGCCTGAGCTAACGCTACACTAACAGTACAAACTACAGCAAACAACGCGCTGACAGAGCTGACTGTTTATCTGCGGGGGGGTCAGAGGATGGGTGCTAGGCGGTTGGGAAGACATTATCAGCTGTAATGACTGTAGACATTCCGGTTTCTCACCAAAGAAAACTACATTTTACAAGATAACACTTGTCGGTTTTACTGAACGGAGCTTGAATGCAACGTTACATATCTCCAGGACGTTAGCATTAGCTCCATTATTTAGCCGAGACAGGAGGCTGCTGCTAACAACTAAAGCTGCTAAAAGCTAAAACTGTAAAAGGACGATGTTAAGTCATCGAGTTCTTACAGTTTCGATTATTATTATTAACTACAAAAATATGAATGAATAAATAATTATAGTAAATTAACTTTTACAGTTTGAACTGAAGCTTCACAGGCAACGACCTACATGAGTGACTAGTCGGGTCAGGCTCAGTGTCTGTGTGTGTGTGTGTGTGTGTGTGTGTGTGTGTGTGTGGTGGCAAGATGGCGGCAGGTCGTGCAGAGCAGATGAACAGTGACACCAAATGTTTTTAATAATCTAAACAACCACACCCACTGTAATTACCATTGTTCATTTAATGGGTGTAAACTGAGGAGCATTGCTGTCTTTATGCGTGTGTGTGTGTGTGTGTGTGTGTGTGTGTGTGTGTGTGTGTGTGTGTGTGTGTGTGTGTGTGTGTGTCCCTGAAGTAAATTCCAGGACTTGTCTGACCCTCCAGCATTTCCAGACCTGGAAGCAGTCCCACCAGGTCCCGGTCGTCGACAAGCTCTTAAAAACCGGAGGACATTCTCGGTGAACTGATCTGGTTTCAAACTGAACCAGTTTGGGTCCAGTTTAATGGAACTCTGATGAGGACCAATCAGGTGTGTGGGTGTACATCACCGGTTCCATGGAGACCCCGTGCACACAAGGAGGTCTACGTTTAGCTGGAAACATCTGTGTGCATGTGATGAAGTCCTAAACCGCTGTTTAAAAGTTGAGATGACGTCAGGACGACTACGTTTTTAGATCGAAGGGAGATTTTATTCCTCCACTTTATGATAAAACCTCCGACGAGGTTAGATAATGTGTCAACTTAATCAGAATCATCACTGACATCAGCCACAGTGATGAGTCAAACAAAGATGTTTTAATGATATTCGGGTCGTTTGCAAGCGGGTCAGTTGAAATAAAATATACGCATAGTAGTCTAATATTACCTAAAGGTTCATATTGATATTTAAGTGATATTTATTATGACTGTGATGGTGAGAGGAGGACGGACTCGGAGGTAGAGAATTTAAAACCTCTAAAAAACAAGTAACGTGTTAGTAGAGGTTGTTGATGAACGACCTCCGACCTCCAGGCCTCAAACAACAGATGCAGCAAGTCGGGTATCACATTGTCTTTGTTCGTTTTCGCGGTTTCGGCTCAATCAGCTGACTTTTCTCATGACAGCAGAAAAACATCAGCGCCATCTAGTGGACTGAAGAAGCAACTGTTACCAAAAGGTTTAACAGTATTTCTTGCCCCCAACCCTATCAATCATCAATTATTATCAGTTATCAAATTAAGTTAATGTTGTTTGAATAAAGAAGAAGAAGAAGAAGAAGAAGAAGAAAGCAATTTATATAGGACCTTTAAAAACAAAGTGCTTTTAGTCCTGACAGTAAATGATTCACATTTTAAAATTTTGAAATATGCCTTTAAATACTGACACTTTTTTTTTTTTACATGTTATTTTTTTTACATAATCAATAATTAAATGATAGGTGTGTAGTAGAAATGAGCCTTTTAGACTTCAAGAGGCCAGGACAGTAAAGTACAGGATGAGGCGTTCAGGGAACACTGAAGTTTACAGATCTGTGTCTTATGTTTCCGTCCCCCTTGTTTTGTATCTAAAAGCGTGTGCGCGTGTGAACTTTTTTTAAGTACACTGTGGGTGCAGTGTGTGGGTGCCAGTGAACTCACCCCAGGGTGCTGATGAAGCCGTTCACGGTGCCCTCGGCGTACAGGGACACGATATCCCCGATGTGGAGGAAGCTGGAGGCAGAGTCCGACATCCTGCAGCCGAATCGGAATCCAGCGAGAAGACGCCTTCAGGTAGAGAGTCCGGGTCCGGGAGAGCTGTCGTCCCCCTTTATCTCCCCACCTCCACGGAGAACAGAAACCAAACGTCCCTTCTTCACGTGCAACAGCTGGAGGACTAAAACCAGGACCAGGAAAGTCTAGGTCCAGCCTGCAGGTTCCCGTCCTCAGTGAGTCCGCCTCCCCGCGCTCCCTGCCGGGTCCGGGTTCTGCATGGCAGCGGGCCGGAGAAACAAAAACCTCCGGAGTCCGGAGGAGAGTCAGAAGTTAGTTCGCTGTTTTTAAAAAAAAGTTGCCAGAAGCCGCAGATTGTTGCTGCACAACTACTGCGGGTTGGACTGAAGCGCGCGCGTGCGTATGTGTGCGTGTGCTCCCTCCCTCTGTCACCGTGTGTGTGTTAGGGGCGTGCGCGTACGAGACTCCGGTGTGAGAAACCAGGAAGTGAGCGGAGGTGGCGATAAGGCTGACTGACAGCTTCAAGAAAGAAAACCCGCCACAGGGACCCGCGCGTGCACGCGCGTAGCCTGCAACGACCAGAACGGACGTGCACTGGCAAGCCTAAGAGGCACGCCCCCCCCCCCCCCCCCCCCCCCCCACGACTAAAACAAACTAGTTAAGTGACATATTTCCAGATGTAAAACAAAAGAGTTCTGAAAATGTCTTGTTTAAATATGCTAATGAGCCACCTTCTTACTACATGCTCATTTGAATACAAGTCCTGAAAAGAATATTTATTTTTTTACAATTAACACTTGAAATGATGAAGGCACTTGCAAATGACAAGGTCAGACTACCTACTAAGCTAACTACCTACCTAGCTAACTACTTAGCTAACTACCTATGCAGACGTCCATCTCCAGAGCTGCGTCCTCTCTTCCTGGCGAGCTGTGACATCACTTTGACATCACCCGACTGGACTGTGACGTCACCATGACAACTAACAGCAATCCCCATTTTGTGCGAGTCACATGACCTCTGACAGCAGTTCAACGTCCGTTCTCCATCTGTTCTGTTTCGTCCGCGGAAGAAACAAACAAACCGCTGTGTTTCACCGTGAAGCTGATTATTCCTGTGTTTTCCTGATGGAGCTCACCTGGACCGTCCCACCTGTATCAGCTTTACACAGCGCTGATGTCATCCAGGTGACATCATAGGTGTGTCATAGCTGCAGCCTCTCATAGTCACCCTTCATACCAGGGGGTGGATCTGTCCCTGAGGGTCCAGGACTCACTGGGACCAGACCTTCATAGTCCTGTTTGCAGGTTCACGATGTTCCACTGATGGTCAGCTGAAGAAGAAGAAGAAGAAGAAGAAGAAGAAGAAGAAGAAGAAGAAGAAGAAGAAGAAGAAGAAGAAGAAGAAGAGGAAGAAGAAGAAGAAGAAAACGTAAACAAAGGTGTCATCGATGCAGGAAATCATCGAAATACAAACTCATCGTCAGGCCTCCAAAACAGGAAGTTGCTCGATGAATACGGAAGTTTGTGGTTTTTCAAAGTAAACCACAAATCTTCTGTCAGAAAGTACTTCCTACTCTCCACCACATCTCAGTGGTATCGTACTTTTACTCCACTACATTCATCTGACAGCTTTAGTTACTTCCTTTAATAGTACGTTTACTTAGTGGAGTATTTTTACACTTTGTTATAGTACTTTTACTTGCAGTGGAGTATTTTCACACTTTGTAATAGTACTATTACTTGCAGTGGAGAATTTTCACACTTTGTAATAGTACTTTTACTTGTAGTGGAGTTTTTTCACACTTTCTAATAGTAATTTTACTTGCAGTGGAGCCTTTTGACAGTTTGTAATAGTACTTTTAGTTGCAGGGGAGTATTTTCACACTTTATAATTGTACTTTTACTTTCAGTGGAGTACGTGTGTCATGTTGTCTGGACTTCCTGCTTTAGTTTTTAAAGCAGCAAGTTGGTAAACAGACCAGTGGTGGTTTCACTGGTCTCCATACGCTGGCTCAGACACACACACACACACACACACACACACACACAACCACACACAGACACACACACACACACACACACACACATACACACACACAGGGTGGAGAGATCGCAGCGCTTTCAGCAAGAGTAAATCAGCATTTTGAACTTGAAGGTCGATAAACACGTTCACCTCACGGCCAAAGAAATATTTGTCCCTGATTGGCTGGTAGGCGTCTGTTCAAATCGTCCAATGAGATGCCTTGAACATTGGCCTCCATCCGGTCAGCACCGTAACACCGAGACCTGAGCGAGTAACGAGACTACTAGAAGACAACAATCTTCACAATTAGTAGTCTAGTCGCTCCCCCTGGCCTGTCCATTATGAGATATTTTATTTATATAGTGTGTGTGTGTGTGTGTGTGTGTGTGTGTGTGTGTGTGTGTGTGTATGTGTGTGTGTGTGTGTGTGGGGGGGGGGGGTGTCCATGGTGACGGTGGGCAGTCAGAGTTGCTGTGGTCTCCATGGTGATGGAGAGAATAGGCCTGTTCTGGAAAGGCGTAAAACTTCCGCTGGACGTCAGGAACAAATGTGGACCTCACTGTGTGTGAGACATTTGTTTTACCTGCCTCGTGGGGACACGAATAACACGGGGACATTGTGGGGACGTAGGCACATACATCATTACGTTTTAGAGCGAAGACTTGGTCTGAGGTTTGGGTTGATAGCTTTTGTCAACGTAATGTTGCCAAAAGTGGATCAAGCTGACGAGAGTTACGGGGGGGGGGGGGCCTGGAGCCAATCCCAGCTGTCATTGGGCGAAGGCAGGGTACACCCTGGATGGACAGGACGCCAGTCTATCACAGGGCCAACATGTAGAGACAGATAACCATTCACACTCACATTCACACCTATGGGCAATTTAGAGTCATCAATTAAACTATCCCCATCCTGCGTGGCTGTGTGTGTATGTATATATGTGTGTGTGTGTGTGTGTGTGTGTGTGTGTGTGTGTGCGTATGACACAGATGTGTCTACCTTTTGAAGCGATGGAGGCCGACGGGCTGCTGGACGCTCAGAGGACGGATTTAGAAATGACAGCTGTCTAAAAAGGGAGAAGAGGCGAGATTTTCGTCTGAAGTGGAAAACACAAACTTCTCTGGAGGTTAAAGACGAGGTCGGCTAACTGGGACGATGTAAGTAAAATACTAACACATATATTAAATAGGCTACATTTATTTAGCACGTAAATACAAACAAAACCTCTAACTACAGTAAAATGCTAAGACCATGCAGTTGTCAGGGTTGATGTAGGATAACAAAAATTGTAAGCAAAGTATTTCAAGATCAATTAAAAGTAAATAAAATGATTATCTTTACTGTGTTTTATTTTACGTCATTCACACAAGATGCATTTCCATGTGATTGTGTTGTTTGTGTGACTCACAGTCGTGATTGTGAGCAGACGAGTCCAAACAGCGTTTTATCCTTCAGCTCATCTCCATTCCCTCCAAACCAAACATGACTCAGCTCATCTCCAATCCCTCCAAACCAAACATGACTCAGCTCATCTCCAATCCCTCCAAACCAAACATGACTTAGCTCATCTCCATTCCTTCTGAACCAAACATGACTCAGCTCATCATGATTCCCTCCACCCAAACATGACTTGGCTCATCTCCATTCCCTCCAAACCAAACATGACTCAGTTCATCTCCAATCCCTCCAAACCAAACATGACTCAGCTCATCTCCATTCCCTCCAAACCAAAATGACTCGGCTCATCTCCAATCCCTCCAATCCAAACATGACTCAGCTCATCTCCATTCCTTCTGAACCAAACATGACTCAGCTCATCATGATTCCCTCCACCCAAACATGACTTGGCTCATCTCCATTCCCTCCAAACCAAACATGACTCAGTTCATCTCCAATCCCTCCAAACCAAACATGACTCAGCTCATCTCCATTCCTTCTGAACCAAACATGACTCAGCTTATAATGATTCCCTCCACCCAAACATGACTTGGCTCATCTCCATTCCCTCCAAATCAAACATGACTCAGCTCATCTCCATTCCCTCCAAACCAAACATGACTCAGTTCATCTCCATTCCCTCCAAACCAAACATGACTCAGCTCATCTCCATTCCCTCCAAACCAAACATGACTCAGCTCATCTCCATCCCCTCCAAACCAAACATGACTCGCTCATCTCCAATCCCTCCAAACCAAACATGACTCAGCTCATCTCCATTCCCTCCAAACCAAACATGACTCAGTTCATCTCCATTCCCTCCAAACCAAACATGACTCAGCTCATCTCCAATCCCTCCAAACCAAACATGACTCAGTTCATCTCCATTCTCTCCAAACCAAACATGACTCAGTTCATCTCCATTCCCTCCAAACCAAACATGACTCAGCTCATCTCCATTCCCTCCAAACCAAACATGACTCAGCTCATCTCCATCCCCTCCAAACCAAACATGACTCGCTCATCTCCAATCCCTCCAAACCAAACATGACTCAGTTCATCTCCATTCCCTCCAAACCAAACATGACTCAGTTCATCTCCATTCTCTCCAAACCAAACATGACTCAGTTCATTTCATCTCCATTTCCTCAAACCAAACATGACTCGGCTCATCTCCATTCCATCCGAACCAAACATGACTCAGCTCTTCATGATTCCATCCAAACCAAAATGACTCGGCTCATCTTCATTCCCTCCCAACCAAACATGACTCAGCTCATCTCCATTCCCTCCCAACCAAACATGACTCAGCTCATCTCCATTCTCTCCAAACCAAACATGACTCGGCTCATCTCCATTCCCTCCCAACCAAACATGACTCAGCTCATCTCTATTCCCTCCAAACCAAACATGACTCGGCTCACAGAGGTTTAGTCTGGATTTAAGGAGAAAGGAGGAATTTCATGCTCTGCTGTTTCACACCGACATTTTCCACTGACTTTCTCCCCCATATAAGGTGTGTGTGTGTGTGTGTGTGCGTGTGTGTGGGAGCTGACCCCTGTTGTCCTCCAGGTCTTCCCATTGGGAGAGACAGACGACCTTATATAGCGCTGCAGGAGACAGGAGGATGGAGCGGAACGCCGTGTCCGTATCCAGCCTGTCGACTCACCTGATTGGCTGACAGTAACGGAGGAGCTGCAGCACCTGAAACACTCGTAACACCTGTCGATTGACACGCGAGTGATTCATTGAGGTGGTGTTGGGCGTTGGCCAATCAAATACCAACTTGTTCCTGCTTGATAACTCTGTGGGTCATGTGACACACCATGTACTAGTACTATACATCATGTACTAGTACTATACATCATGTACTAGTACTATAGGTATATATTCTACTGCTTACTTACCTTCTGTGTATCAATGAAGTGGTGGATATGACATTTTAATGCAAGTCAAGTTAACTTTATTTACACATTTAAGGTCAACAGACAAACAAATAACAAACGTAATGATTTTTCCGACATTTAACGTCTAATTGACCAATCGAGTGAAACAGTCCACGGGTTAGAAATAATCGTTAGCTGCAGCTGTAATGACAGTCCTCTGCTCTCGACGCTGACGGGCAGGTCGCTGCACATCCCGATGCGCCTCCAGATGAGGAGCGTTCCCTTTTAACATGAGTCAGCGGTTCATTGTCATGCTGTGAAGAGCAGAAGGCATTAGTGATATTAAAGTTAATCCTCTGAAAATCCGTGTTCCGGCGTTCAGCCGTGTGTTGGCGGGATCAGCGCGGCGTCGGCTCACATGGAAGACGATACGTTGCTCACCGTTAACGTCCTCGTCGGAAGCCTTCGGAATGTTTGAGTGTTTGTGTTCTCAATGTAAATCTCATTATTCAGCCATGAGTCAGCATTTTTACTGGCGGGGAGGAAAAACTTTCCTTATGAGTGAAAACAACCTCGATAGCAAACGGCCAGCGATGACTTGCGGTTCAGCTCAGAGGCGGAGATGGAGTCGGTGGTTCGAGTCCCGGCTCCTTCAGTCTGCGTGCCGAGGTGTCTTCGGGCAAGACTAGAAAATCAGCTCCATTTGGGTTTTTTGTAATTCTATTTAATTGACATGTTTTTTTGTAATTTAAGTTTTGACATTATTTTCCAAATCTGAGCTGCAATGTTGGCAAATTATTATTCTCTGCTGTTTTTCCTGCTTGCTAGCTGCACAGTTTCTGCCACAAGGGGGCGCCTTTGAGTAAGTTGAGCATCTTTTTTTTAACGAGAAGAACTACAACTTTTATAATGAGTTAGCTAATAGTTTTTAACCTGAATTGCCATCACGTGAAACTGTTAGTTAAAGGGCAGCGCCTTCATAATATCCTGGCAGGTGATTGGATGAACTATTTGTCAATCATTTGGAGTGAGGGAGTTAAAGATGAAATTAGGGTGAACAAACTGTTGCCTTTCTGTGTCGTCTCACACACACCTGAGCCCCGCCCCCTAGCTGCCAGTAGGTCCTCACGGGATGCTGATTGGCCCTGCTTGGTCCAGCTGCTAGCCGCCGGCTCAGCCGTCGCCATGTTGAGAACAGAAATACTCAGAATTCAATGTAGAGAAGCTTTAAGGTACAAAAGTATCAGCATCACAATGTACTTGTATCAAAAACTAAAAATATGCAGATTAATATCCATCCATCCATCCATCCATTGTCTACCGCTTATCCTGTAGCCTATTCAGGGTCGCGGGGGGGCTGGAGCCGATCCCAGCGGTCATTGGGCGAAGGCAGGGTACACCCTGGACAGGACGCCAGTCTATCACAGGGCCAGATTAATATATATAATAATAATATATAATATATTATATTATAGGTATAATGTGTGAAGTACGTCAAAACTTTCACTTAAGTATTGTACTTGAGTAAATTGTATCTAATTCTGTCTATTTATGTTGTTTCAGATCAGAACTTGGGATTTCAAAGTCCCGAAAAAAGTCCACTGCCCTGGTGCATCATGGGAGAATACCTCTGTGAAACCTTCTGATACACACACACACACACACACACACACACACACACACACACACAGACACACACAGACACACACACGCTCAACAAATACATTCACATATGCAATATAGCCTTTCATACAGTGTGTGTGTGTGTGTGTGTGTCTGTGTGTGTGTGTGTGTGTGTGTGTGTGTGTGTGTGTGTGCGTGTGTGTGCGCGTGCGTGTGCGTGTGTGTGTGTGTGTGTGTGTGTGTGTGAGACCTGATAGTATCCTGATAACAAACCTCATAAATCCTGAAGCGTTGATTGGCTACAAAGGTTTTTTTTCCCCTTTTGTTCAAATAAAGAACTCTTTCATAACTTTATTGTCTTCAAACATCCGTGAGCTCAAACAGATGATGTCATTCCAATCAGTTATAATACAACTGTACGTTCTCTAAGTACTGCTTTACTAAAGTACTAAAGTAAAAGTACAGGCTCTGAAATGTACTCAAAGTAGAAAGTAAAAGTATATTCATCTTCCTCCACCTCTGCAGCAGACAGGCAGTGTGGTATTAGTACTTTTACTGCAGTACAACACCTGCATACTTCCTCCACCTCTGCAGCAGACAGACAGTGTGGTATTAGAAGTACAGTTCTACTGGCTGGTTTTATTACTTCAGACTAACTGAATCTCTCAGCTTATTAATACAAAAAATGTATAAATAAGCTGAATCTCTCAGCTTATTAATACAAAAAATTGTATAAATAATCCTCCTCAAATGCATTAAAACTAAAGTAACAAGCATGTTTAGAAAGTATGGATAGTAATTTTAACATGTAGGAAAAATAAATACTAAAGTAAAGTACCTGAAAAATATTACTGAAGAACCCCACCTCTGCTGAGGATTCTGACATACTTGTACTACAGTAAAGTACCTGATGATGCTGTTGAGTCCATCAGTCAGTTTCACTAACAAGAACAACATTGACCTCCAGTGGCGACGTGAGGAACTGCAGCTCCATCTGAACACAACAAAACATTCACACCAGCAATGAATACCTGAATACTTCCTCCACCTCTGCAGCAGACAGACAGTGTGGTATTAGTACTTGTACTGCAGTACAACACCTGAATACCTCCTCAGTGTGGTATTAGTATGTTTACTGCAGTACAACACCTGAATACTTCCTCCACCTCTGCAGCAGACAGTGTGGTATTAGTACTTTTACTGCAGTACAACACCTGAATACTTCCTCAGTGTGGTATTAGTACTTTTACTGCAGTACAACACCTGAATACTTCCTCAGTATGGAATTAGTACTTTTACTGCAGTACAACACCTGAATACTTCCTCCACCTCTGCAGCAGACAGACAGTGTGGTATTAGTAAGTTTACTGCAGTACAACACCTGAATACTTCCTCATTGTGGTATTAGTACTTTTACTGCAGTACGACACCTGAATACTTCCTCAGTGTGGTATTAGTACTTTTACTGCAGTACAACACCTGAATACTTCCTCCACCTCTGCAGCAGACAGTGTGGTATTAGTACTTTTACTGCAGTACAACACCTGAATACTTCCTCAGTGTGGTATTAGTACTTTTACTGCAGTACAACACCTGAATACTTCCTCAGTATGGAATTAGTACTTTTACTGCAGTACAACAGCTGAATACTTCCTCCACCTCTGCAGCAGACAGACAGTGTGGTATTAGTAAGTTTACTGCAGTACAACACCTGAATACTTCCTCAGTGTGGTATTAGTACTTTTACTGCAGTACGACACCTGAATACTTCCTCAGTGTGGTATTAGTACTTTTACTGCAGTACAACACCTGAATACTTCCTCCACCTCTGCAGCAGACAGTGTGGTATTAGTACTTTTACTGCAGTACAACACCTGAATACTTCCTCAGTGTGGTATTAGTACTTTTACTGCAGTACAACACCTGAATACTTCCTCAGTATGGAATTAGTACTTTTACTGCAGTACAACACCTGAATACTTCCTCCACCTCTGCAGCAGACAGACAGTGTGGTATTAGTAAGTTTACTGCAGTACAACACCTGAATACTTCCTCAGTGTGGTATTAGTACTTGTACTGCACTAGAACACCTGAATGCTACCTCAGTGTGGTATTAGTACTTTTACTGCAGTACAACACCTGAATACTTCCTCAGATTGGTATTAGTACTTTTACTGCACTACAACACCTGAATACTTCCCCAGTGTGGTATTAGTACTTTTGCTGCACTACAACACCTGAATGCTTCCTCAGTGTGGTATTAGTACTTTTACTGCAGTACACCTGAATACTTCCTCCACCTCTGCAGTCCTGGTTCCGGCAAACAGAGTCGGAGTGAGACCTCTGTGACGTCGCCTCCTCTGTGACGTCTCCTCCTCCCCCGTCTCCGTCTCCTCCTCCGCTAGCGTTAGCCTGCTAGCTAGCCGCTCAGGTAAACATGGCCATGTCGCAGGCTCTGTCCGAGGAGGAGTTCCACCGGATGCAGGTGAGATACGACGGCAGGACAGGTGTGGCGTGAACACAGCACCTGTCGAGAGGCTCCACCAGGTGTGGAGCATCACTGTCAGGGGGGGGCGTTAGCTCGCTCATGCTAACCCGTTAGCCGCGTTTAGCAGTTAACGGTGTCCGGCGTTAGCTCCGCAGAGAACTGTGTTGGTGCTGACGTTTTATTAGTTTAAGTAATGTGACGTCCGTCCGAGCTGACGTATCGATCCGGTGGATCATTAACTCATTAGACGTGTTATTGTGATTGACAGGTCACGGCTAGCACAGTTAGCTTAATTCAGCTAACTCCCTTATTTTCATCTGTGAGCTAACAACTAGCATCCACGGGATGGAGTCACGAGCTAACAGACACACACACACACACACACACACACACACACACACACACACACACACACACACACACTTAGATGCTGTTGTTGTGTGTGCACACGTCGATGTTTGTCTTTTAATTGGGTAAAGTATTCAGGTGTTGTACTGCAGTTAAAGTACTAATACCATACTGAAGAAGGATTCAGGTGTTGTACTGCAGAAAAAGTACTTATATCACACTGTCTGTCTGCTGCAGAGGAGGAGGAAGTATTCAGGTGTTGTACAGCAGTAAAAGTACTAATACCTCACTGAGGAAGGACATTCAAAACCTGCCTGAAGTAAAAGTACATAAATGTAGTTATTAACAACCGTAATTAACATTGATTGTGCAGTAAAATGTTTTACATCTGATGATTCTGGATTCAATGTACATGTTTGGTACGGATGCTGGAAATCCTTGAAAACCCTTGCATTTTAGTGTGTGTTTTCAAGGTTTGAAAAGTGCTTGGATTTAGAATAAAGTGCTTGAATGTGCTTGAAATGTCTGTTCTATGTGATGACATATATATACATGATATAACAGAGAAAAGAAGATCTCCATATTTGAGGAACTGAAAACAGCATTTTCTGACATTTCTGCATGAAAAATGACTTTTGATGATGAACAGATGATGAAAATAGTTGGTGATTATATTTCTGTGGATCTGTTAGTGGAATTAGTTTTCCTTTCATTTGTGGTCCTTCTGTAAAAAGCTGTCTCCAAACATCATGTTGGTTGTTTAGAGGACAATAACATCTCATTTAATGTGATGAACAAGTGACATAATAAGTAGACTCAGACTGAATACTGACCATTGGATTGATACAATTATGGAGTTTACCACAGCTGGAAGGTGCTGGAAAAGCATGGAAATGCACCTTGAAATGCTTGAAAAGTGCTTGAGTTTGACTCTGAAGAAGGTGGAGGAACCCTGTAACTAGATTTATGCATTGTGTGTGTGTGTGTGTGTGTGTGTGTGTGTGTGTGTGTGTGTGTGTGTGTGTGTGTGTGTGTGTGTGTGTCTTGTGTGTACAGGCTCAGCTGTTGGAGCTTCGGACTCAGAACTACCAGCTTTCTGATGACCTCAGGAAGAACTCAGCGGGTAAAAGGCCTCTCTGTTTTCTGACGATGATGATGTGTTCTGTTTCCCAGATACAGGCTAAGCCCCGCTCTGGTTGTATACAAGTCTATGAGAAAATGAGCCTACTCCTCTCTTGATGTCTTATCTACGGCGGCGTATGAGGGCCACTGTAGTGGGGGGGGGGGGAAGAGCCGAGAGAGGTGGCAAATTTGCGATTGTTGCCATAGTAACAACTGGTGTTAGCGGAACCAAGCAACTTGTAAATATATCGGCTATGACAAGTGAAAGCTACTGCTAGCATCTTAGCCTAACCGCCCCAACAAATAAACACCCATAAGATGACAATTTGTCCTCGTATAAATAAAACAAACAATAAGCATCAACATCATCACCCTAAGGACCTTAACGAGGCGTTGTCACACGTTTGGATGGATTCATTAGAAACATAAATGTACATTCATGGGAAGTTAGCTAGCATAGATGCCGGTTGTTAACATCGTAATAAACTCCCAAATTTGCAACTTTATAAACTCTTTTTTTCTCTGATTATTACCCCCCTGTCTCGGCTCTGTTTTTTTTAAATTTATTTATTTTTTTACAGTGGCCCTGATACGCCGTCAGAATTAACATTGTAAACATGAGTTTATGGTCTCAATCTCAAGTTTCAGTCTTCTTCAATCCAGCATGATGCTCATTTAGTACATTATGGTCCATTAAGAGTCCACCAGACCAGAAAGCAGGGGATGCTTTAGGGGGCGGGGCTTCCTTGCTGATTGACAGGTCCATCTACAGTCCAACAGAATAGTTTTGTTGAACTGTTTGATTTGACGAGGCGTTGGCTTGTTTTCTTCACCACGTGAATAATTGACTTGTGTTTTACATAATTTACGAGTCAAACAGCGGATTTAGTCAAGTTACACTGAGAAGAGTTTAAATACGGTGACATCATGATTATTGAATGGTAAATACGAATAATTGATCAATGATGATATTGTGGTGTTTCAGAGCTGAATGCCGTCCGTCAGAAGAACCTGGTTTTGGAAAGAGATTTTGTCAAAGCGCAGAAGGTAAACAATACTTTTATTATAAGAAAATATTTACATATATTATTACTATTTACTTAAAAAAAAACGGACAATGTTTTATATTCTTTTAATAAACAAATGCAACTTTTGCAATCACCGTTTCTCTGATTTCATCACTCAACAGATTTAACTCCTATTCATCACTTCTGCTGTTTATTTTCATTATTTAAATATTGTTTTTTCTTCTCAGGCTTTGAATAAGAGCAAGAAAGCTCAGGTGAGTTTTCCTTCTTATAATTTATATTTTATAATTGTTGTATCTAGATTTTTTACATTTTATTTTTACAGTGAAATCCTTCTGTCTTTATAAATTCTCTCAGCTTTATCATATGATTTTATTTTTGTCTGCTGCAGCATTAACAGAGTATGTTGTGTGAGATGATTGAACTGTGAGGATTCGTTATTTATTATAAGTATTTATCATTATTATTTCGTAATCAGCTGTTTGTGTGTTCAGGAGGTGGAAGCGTTGCTGAGTGAGAATGAGATGCTTCAGGGGAAACTTCACAGTCAGGAGGAAGACTTTCGGCTGCAGAACAGCACGCTGATGACCGAACTCTCCAAGGTAACGCATACTTGTAGTAATCTATTACTTTGGAGTATCTCACGCTGCGTCGCCTTGGCAACCTCACTGCTCCATCAGCAGCTCACAGGAAGCATTCAGGACGATGGAAGTCATGCTTTGTTAGGTCTGTCTGCAAGAACAAAAGATAACTACTTTTAAAATGCTGGTTTTCTGAATTTAGTCTGGTTGATGGGTGCTAGGCTATGCTAACATTGTAGCTCCTTCATCAACACTCCAAATAAGCAGAGACCTTGTTGTTTGGACCACAGACAGTCTCTGGTTTCTCCACATAGTCTGGTCTGGTCTCTGGACTAATGTGAGCTACTATCTAGACCTCTGGGGGACCACAGACAGGCTCTGGTTTCTCCAAATAGTCTGGTCTGGTCTCTGGACTGATGTGAGCTACTATCATATCTGAAAACCAACCCCTTTGTTTCCAGCTGTGTACGCAGATCGAGCAGCTGGAACATGAGAACCAGGACCTGAAGACCGGAGGATCGGCCTCAGCATCCGGCCCCCCAGCCAGCCAGACCTCCAGTCCTGTAGACGGAGAACTGCTCCGCCTGCAGGCAGAGAACTCCGCCCTGCAGAAGAAACTCAAAGGTCAATACACCTCAACGACGAGATGAACATTTAATCCAGAATCATTTTGATTATTGAACTCATCGTTTCTGTTTCCAGCTTCTTAATAACGTAACGATAAACAAAATGCTGGTTAACTAAAATGTTACATTAAAAAAGCTATATGAATATTTATATTTATTATTAATAATAATAATAATAATAATAATAATAATAATAATAATAATAATAATAATTTGCAAAGATATAAAATGTAACTTTTCCACATTAAAAAAATAACTAGAGATTTCTGCTGCAGCGCTCCAGGAGAGCAACGACAGGAGCAACCACAGCGTTACCGTGGAGACGGATGGGTCGGCCCGCGCCAACGGAGTCTCTGATGTCACCGGAAAAGGGGAGGAGCCGGCAGCAGAGGGAACCAATGACAGACTGCAACAGGTGAGCGTTTGTCAAAGGAGTGCATCAGGTTTATTCAACGTCTCCGATAAAATGAAAACTGTACCTCTATGTTTAACTCTTACTTTATCAAAGTAATTTTGTCTCTTTTCAGCGTATTGTGTTTTTAAAGGAAAACACCACCGCATTTCCATACTGAACTATGTTCTGCTCTGATCTTAGACGAGGTGATACATACCTCCCTCTCCTCTGTGCGTGCACTCAATGGCTCTTGCGCGCACTCCGCGCAGCGCTAATTTGCTAGCATGTAGCTTGTCCCAGTATATTCCTTAGGATCCAAAGGGGGGTTAAGTTAGAAGCGACCAAGCCAGGGCTCCAGAGTGCGACCATTTTGGTCGCATATGCGACCAAAATTTTTACGAGTGCGACTGAAAAAAATTGTAGGTCGCACTGGTGCCCCTAACGCTGCTCGGGTGAAAAAAAAAATCATAAGCGCAGCATCTCTTTATGTTCTCCTGACGGTATCGTGGTCTAAACCAATAAGAGACGGAGCTCGGGCGGGTCCTTGACTCTGATTGGCTGTGGTCCTTTTCACTGCTGTAAATTGTGTCAGTTCGAAAATGCGAGCGAGCAGAGCAGGTACTCTGAGCGCTTCGACGCTGAGCGCTTCGATTTTCTTTGAAAGTGAAGAGAGTCAGAAAGCCTCGCCCCGAGACTAATTAAAAAGCCCAAAAATATGCCTTCAGACAGGACTGGTTGAAGCAATTTCCCTGGCTGATGTACGATGAAGAAAGGGACTCAATGCACTGCATTTATTGTCGGGAGTGCGGTCAGCATTTGGCCGGTAATAAATAGTGCGTTTGTGGAAGAGTCAACAACATTTCGCATCGAGACATTGAAAAAGCGCAATATGTCCAAAAAGCATACTACATGCCGTGATAAGTGTGTTAATAAAGTGGCCCCTCATCCAGCTGCATTTCAGCGTCAGGCTGTATCAATCACGTCCGCTGAGGAATCTGAAATGATTATAAAATTCAACGTCGCATACAATATTGCAAAGGAGGAGTTGCCGTTCACTAAATTTAAGTCCGAAATTATTCTGATGAAAAAAATGCCGACACACTAAAGAACAAGACAGCTGCGGAGGTTGGAAACGCCACGTACACGTCATTCATGACTGACGGCGACACAGACGTCTCTACGAAGGAGTGCGTTATTGTCTACTGCCGCATTTTGCATAAAGGGAGGCCGGTCAACATGTTAATTGGACATGTCCGGTGGAGCATGGACACGCACAGTGTTTGAAGGCCCACATTACAGCATGAGAGATCATGAATAGGAAATTGTATAGTAGCCTATTCCTAATATTATTATTAAAAATGAATAGCCTAAGTAAAAATATAATTAGGCTAGGCTAAGATCACATAAACAGTTTTCCATTTGCAATCTATAGACTAGTGACCTGTATGATCTGTTTATTTTTGAGGATTTTTTTCTGCCACAAAGCAAGCATTTACTGCGCTTGGGCATCAGTGTGCAGATTGGCTGGAGAAAACGGTTCCTCTGGGTGCTGATGGTGCTGCAGTTAACCTAGGCCATAAGGGGGTGTCGTTATGTAAAAGGAGAGCGATAAAAAGGTGACTTTTTGGTGTTAAAGGCGACGCGATGAAAAATGTGGGTGCACCTAAATTTTGTGCTGGTGCACCTAAAAAAAAAAGTTAGGCGCACCAGTGCAACCAATGCAAAAAGTTAGTCTGGAGCCCTGGACCAAGCACTTCCACGTTGTCCCTATTTAAATACGGTTACGTGAGTAGTTACACGACCCAAGTTTGGTTACACAAAATGAAACATGCCAATTTTTCTAAGCGGATAACAAGGATAACTATATAGTATGGCGGAATAACAAGTGGAAGCACTTCGACGTCGGCGCAGTAATATCTTCACTCAAAACATGACGGGACTATATACCTTCTGCTTGTTTTCACAACCCTGTACGATGCACGTTATAACCATGATGTTTGATTGTTCACAAACTATCTTACTACAACCTGATGCTTCCTCAGCTGTGCACAAACTACTACAGGTAGTGCAGGCGACGGCGTGCCGGTCACGTAGGTTCTATTGACGGAAGTAAGAGGGGGAGCGGAGTGATGATATTACTGCGCCGACGTCGAAGCGCTTCCAGTTGTTATTCCGCCATACTATATAGTTATCCTTGTTATCCGCTTAGAAAAATTGGCATGTTTCATTTTGTGTAACCAAACTTGGTTCGTGTAACTACTCACGTAACCGTATTTAAATAGGGACAACGTGGAAGTGCTTGGTCGCTTCTAACTTCACCCCCCTTTGGATCCTAAGGACACGCTACATGCTAACAAATTAGCGCTGCGCGGAGTGCGTGCAAGAGCCATTGAGTGCACGCACAGAGGAGAGGGAGGTATGTATCACCTCGTCTAAGATCAGAGCAGAACATAGTTCAGTATGGAAATGCGGTGGTGTTTTCCTTTAACTTTGCACTTTTTACCTCTGTATGTCGTTATGACTCCTGCGTCGTATATAAATAAATTTCACCTGCGTTCATGAACGTTTCTGTGAATGTTTTCTATGTTTTCTATTAGACCCTTATAAACCAGAACGTAAGATTAAAGGTACAAAGTCATTGAGATCGTTTGGAAACAATTGTGGTTATTTGAGATTATCTGTCTGTCTAAAACAACGTAACGTAATCTTGTATCCGACACATTACTACTGTTAAAATAGTTCAATTAATAATATTCTCAGTGAGAAGGATAACTGGTAACGTCTGTCTGAATCAGCAGATGGAGATTTTAAACTGAAGTCTACAGGTTATTTTAATAACCTCTCAGTTCTAGTCCTAGTTCTGGTCTTGGTTCTGGTCCAAAATGTGATGGTTTCTGTGTTTTCTCTGGGCCGGCAGACGGAGGCTCAGCTGGAACAAACGGAGAAGCAGCTACATGGTGAGTTTACGCCTCGTTACTTTATCAGGCTGTTTCCCTTTTATTTATCCGTACAGTAAACTGAGTCTAAAGGAACACACTGACGGGTTTTTTTTTTTTTTTTTGCAGTCCCTGAATTTGCACACAAATGCGTCTCCGTTTAAATGCAGGTTCTGTGCAGGAATTTGGAGCAAATTTTGATCCTTTTCTGTGCAAATGAGCTTCACTGCAAAAACCGGTTTTAATTCCTCTGCAGCTCATTCGACGTCTCCTCTTTCTCTGATTACACAGACATTCAGGCTTTTCCACGTGAGACGGAGCTGTCGGCTCCGACGGCGTATCAGGGCCACTGTAGAGAAAAAAAAACAAAAAACAAACCAGAGCCGAGAGAGGGGGGCAATATTCAGATGTTTGGCGTTGTCATGACAACAAGTGAAAGTTACCGCTAGCATCTTAGCCCAACCACCTCCGATCAATAAACACCCATAAGATGACAATTTGGCCTCGTATCAATAAAACCAACAATAACCATCAACGGGAAGTTAGCTAGCATAGATGCCGGTTGTTAGCATCGTAATAAACAATCCAAATTTGAGACTTTTTTTCTCTGCATATTGTCCCCCTCTCTCGTTTTTTTTCCTACAGTGGTCCTCATACGCCGTCGTAGTCATCAGCTTTCACTTTATCTTCAGCATCATTTGATTAATCCATATCAATGAATCAGTAAATAGAGACGGTGAATCCAGCTGTTGTTTATTCTGAATATGTTCCTTCGGATGGATACCAACACCGTCAGCGTCGTCCTTTTTTCTCAGGTTCTCCACGCCGATCGTTTACCCCCAGTAACACAGCTCCACCTCCCCGTGTGTTCATGGCAGGTTTTTCTTCCTTCTGGACGTTTGATTTGAGATTTAACGTTGCAGCTCCGTTAAAAGCGTAGAGCAGCTAGCCGGCTCAGGGCAGACACACACTACCGGCAGAACCAGGTTCTCCCGATCGGCTCGATGGTGCAGATCAATGTTACCAATCAGGAGTTTTACCCTGATGTTACTTAGGCTCCTAAATCAACTGTTTTCTGGCAAAGCTGCAAAGCCAAAACTCTCTAAAGAGATTCAGTTCCCCAAACAGGACTCCCGCTGTAACAGCTGACGGGTGTTGGAGGTCAGGGAGGTGTAACTGGCGTCTGTCGGGGTCATTAAATCATGGTTGTAGAAATCTGAACTGAATCTGAAGCACCACCATAATCTCCTTTTTGAGCCGTTTAAATGTAAAATACAGTTCATGAATGAGTGCTTTTGTTTTTTGAAAACACCTACACACACACACACACACACACACACACACACACACACACACATACTTTGTACAAAAGCTAACTGTATTGTTGCATCCCTATTTCTTTGTGAAACAATTGTTGTGTTAATTTACTGTTGTGTTAAATTCTGACTGTGACACAACGCGTCCATGATTGTGGGTTGACGAATACGACTCAGACGTTGAAGTAACAAGTGTTTACGTCATGGTGTCTTACAAATGACGTGAATATGTGGATGTTTTCTGGAAGTCTTGCTGCGGTTGTATTATGGCGTTCGGATATACGCGCCGCCAGTGAACGCGCCACATTAGACGTTTGACATTGCTGCTCGGCCAGAACAAGAAGCCAAGAAGGACTTGGACTGACATCCGAGTCCTCCAGGGAGACGATGGTGTAGTGTGTGTCTGGCCTAACGGACTGCCCCCTGCTGTGTGCGGCGCCCCCTTTAGGCCTGTCAGAGAAGAGCGTAGAGAAGATTGTAGCTAAGCAGGCAGCGCTAGGCTGGTCGGCTGCTCTCTGTCCAATAACTCACTGCTTTGGACCAGAGCTGGAGATGGCACTGAACACCGAGCAGGAGGAGAAGAGGCTGCTGAGGGAGCAGATCCACAACCTGGAGGTGCTGACACACACACACACACACACACACACACACACACACATGCACAAACGCACACACATGGCCCCACAACGCACAGTTTAAATAAGATTACATAAGTTTACAACCGTTTACATAAGTTTACACACCTTTTCACCAGTTTACATACATTTACACCAGTTTAAATAAGTTTACACAAGGTAACATGTTTAAACAAGTTTACACCAGTTTACAGAAGCTTCAACTCTGTAAACCCTCATTCATAGTCACGAAACAGCGTTGAAACTAGTTTGAGCGTCTTTCCCTGTTCACTTTGTATTACTTCTTATACAATTTTTATTTGTCTTTTTTACTTCAATTTACTTTTTTAGTTTTACTTATATTAATCAAATTTGTGTGTGTTCTAGAGGAAACAAATTAATTCATGACAGGAACTTAAAGGGCAGCTGGAGAGCAGCAGTGAAATGTCAGAATGTACCAGAAGCTCTTTAATCAAGTTTCCATGGAAACTCAGTTTGTGTTTTGTTGTACAGTGATTCTTTTTTTGTTGTTCTTTTTTTAAATGTTTGTTTTTGATAATTAATTCAGTTTTTCTCCTGCACTTTCTTTGAAACTTAAATTATTTTTTTCTGATGTTTATATAGTTCTAATCAGCTTTTTTTATACATTTGTTTTATTCATTATTTACATTGTACAATCCTCTTCTACTACAATACGAATATATAAACGGACATGGCAGCGATGCACTGAGAATCAAATAGGAATGTAACAAATAGATTTGATCAGATTTTGCTCAAGTTTCCATTGTAAATAAATAAAGGATCCATATATATAAAGAAAATATTCCCCAAACTCCATAACGTTACACTAGCACGATGACAAGTTAATTTAAAAACTTAAGCGACTACATCGACCGACACAAGACGTTTTTTTTAAACATCATCATGAGTGTGAACAACGTTTGTCTCCCGACTGTCTTCAGGCGTCCAAACAGGCTGAAATCACCAAACTACAGGAAGAGATCACAAAGGTAAACGTTACCTGACAACGGGGACATTTGATTGGTCGATTGATCGAGCTACTGACATGATTCAATTTCGGGGGAAAAAACGACTTTGTTCTTACTTTTAAGCACGATGAACAACACAACACTTAAAACCCCAGTGAGTCAATAATGTCTGTGTTGAGGATGATGAGATGAGATGATTCTAACTTCCTGTCTGTCTCTCTTCCAGCTGTCTGACAAGCTAAAGAAGAAACAGGAGAGGTGAGACGGAGAGCAGTCCAAGTAGAGACGCCCTCTACTCTAGTACAAGTACACATACTTTTGTTCAAAGTAAAAGTACTGATTCAACCTACACGTGTACAAATACAGGCTCTGGAATGTACACAAAGTACAAAGTAAAAGTATCACTATGAAGTACATTTCAAGTATAACTGAATCCCCGTTGTATTAATATCATAATACTCTATAAATTCCCCTCAAATGCATTAAAACGAAGGTAACCAGCCTGTTTATAAAATGTGAGGAGTAGAAAGTGCAGATATAAGTTTTAACATGTCGGGACGAAAAAGTACAAAGTTGTCAGAGAAATAAATACTCCAGTAAAGTACAGATACCTGAAAATACCACTAAAGTACAGTAAGGAAATATTTGTACTTGGTTACTTCCCACCTCTAAGATGCCAAGAAGGTTCACCCTTTCCTCCTGGAGGGTTGTCATGGTAACAGGAAGTTGGGATTTTTATGTTTTATGTGTTTTAAGATCAGAAAGTCGATAAAGAAAATCTGAATTATTAAGTTTGTGTTTTTCTAGTTTTCAGCGTCTGCAGGGAGAGAAGGAGGCTCTGTACAACGACAGCAGGTCAGTACTACTACTCCTACTGCTACTAGTACCACCACTACTACTACTGCTCCTGGCAGCTACTAGTACTTGCTAGCACTACTACTTACCACTGTATTATTAAATGTTGTCGTCTATTGTTTGTGTGTCTGCAGGACGAAGATCGATGAAATCAACCAGAGGAAAGAAGAAGAGCTGAAGGCCACAAACATCCGCATCCAGAAACTACAGTCGGACGTTGTGGCAGCCAATCAGGTGAGAGGAAGTACCGCAGTGAGAGTAGAAGTACCGCAGTGGAGAGAGTCGGTTGAAGTACAAGTACCTCCAAACTGTGTGAGTGACCTGAGTTTGTGTTCAGGTGTCGGCTGAGCTGAGGGAGCAGCTGCAGAGCAAAGACCGGGAACACGAACTGGCTGTGCACGCCTTGAAAGACCAGGTAACACACACACACACACACACACACACACACACACACACACACACACACACAGAAGCTGCGGGTGATTTTTAGTAGGAATGTCTGGTGTTTTCCTGCCTGCTGCTCTGCTGTGTTTCTGACTTTTTCCTTCTCTTCTTCCCCTCTCGTCCTTCTTCTTCTTCTTGTCTTTCTACTTTGCATTCTTGTTTTTGATCCTTTGGTTGTGTCTCCTCTGGTTTACATTTCTACTGTCTTTTCTTTGTGTTTCTTGCTTTCTTTATTGCTGCTCTCTTCTTGTCCTGTTTCTCTCTGCTGCCCCCTTCCTGTGGTGCATTGGTACTGCAGGTAGCCAATCAGAGCGCAATCAGTCAGGAGCAGGTGGACAACATCCTGCAGGAGAATGATGCTCTGAGGACAAACCTAGCAGCTCTAGAACAGGTAATAAACCTGGGGAACCTAACTTATTACGTAGAACCATAACTCTTCTTCCTCTCTGAGAACTAACCTAGCAG
Organism: Eutrigla gurnardus; assembly: GCF_963514095.1. NCBI lineage: Eukaryota > Metazoa > Chordata > Actinopteri > Perciformes > Triglidae > Eutrigla > Eutrigla gurnardus. The sequence continues at coordinate 24,790,692 of NC_139922.1, read as the reverse complement.
CTCTGGAACAGTAACCCTGACCTCTGAAGAACTCTGAATCATATCTAGAACCTTGCCTGTTCTCTGAGTCTCTTACTTCCATCTCATCTGCTTCACTGAGAAGACTGCCTTCTCGTCTGTTACTGGTGCTAGTTTTTCACGCAGCACAAATGCACGCAAATAAAATAAATTGCCTCCCGCAAAAGTGATTTTCCGAAACACAATATAAAAAAAATTTAAAAAGCTTTATCTGTTCTGGTGAAGTGAATGCGGTTTCTTGATGCAGATCCAGACGGTGAAGACGCAGGAGATGAATCTGCTGCGTGAGCAGCAGGAGGCGCTGACGTCCGAGCTGCAGCAGAGGCGAGCCGAGCAGGAGAGTCTGCTCAACCAGAGAGACGACCTGGACTCTCAGCTGCAGGTAAGAGTCCACGTCAGTCCACATCAGTCCTCTACGGTCCTCGTTTTTAGTTTTGAACATATTTTGATCTTTATCGTGATAATAACATGAATCACCATGATTGATGCAGGATAACCGTGACATGAACGTTGTCATGCCGACACACACAAGTGATACAGATGCAGCTTCATTCGTCGATGTTCAGCAACTTCCCACACAAACGTCTCATATCCACATTAGAGGCCCCACGACATTCGGAGCGAGGAAACTAGAGGAGGGCCTAGATCTAATAAATGGAACTGGGCCTAACGTTCTGTTCCTCTCTGTGAATTCAGGAGTCGAGTTTCGCCAACAGGAAGTTGTTGGAGCAGTTAACGGAGGAAGGACAAGAGAAGGAGAAACTGCTGAGAGACCTGGACGAGGCCAAGAAGGTACACACACACACACACACACACACACACACACACACACATAAATACACGCACAAACTAACTAACACTGTGTGTGTGTGTGCAGACGGCAGAGAAGAGGAAGACCATGTTGGACGACATGGCCATGCAGCTGAACCAGGAGAAGAGTGACCACAAGGAGGCGCTGTCGGACCTCAAACTGCAGCATGAGAAGGAGGTGAGACCAGCAGACAGGTCTGCTCTCTGTTTCTCCTTCCTGTCTCCTTACATTTCTTCTTCTAATGAAATGACCCCCCCCCCCCAGGTCCTGGGTGTGAGGGCCCGTTATGAGAAGGAGCTGCGAGGCCTCCATGAAGACAAGAATCGTTCAGAGGAGGAGATCAGACAGCAGCTCAGAGATGAGAAGGTAACCAGAGACACGTTATCTCTCCACATATTATTATCATATTATATTATATAGTATTATAATGTGTGTGTGTGTGTGTGTGTGTGTGTGTGTGTGTGTGTGTGTGTGTGTGTGTGTGTGTGTGTGTGTGTGTGTGTGTGTGTGTGTGCGTGTGGAGGCCCGGACCAAGGAGCTGGAGGGTCTTCAGCAGCGCGTGGAGGACCTGCAGGCTCAGGTTCAGTCTATGGAGGGAACGAAAGGCTGGTTCGAGAGACGCCTGAAGGAGGCAGAGGTCAGTCCACCTGCATCACACAGCTGTTGGGGGTGGGGTGCATCGTGGGTAATGTAGGCTCCCAAGCTCTGACAAGAAAAAATAATTTATTTCTTGATAATTTGTTCTCTGTGCAGGAGAACATGGAGAAGAACTCTCTGGAACACCAGGAGGAGATCCAACAGCTGGAGAAAGAACACACACTTCAACTGGAGGTACACACACACACACACACACACACACACACACCAGACATGTTTCAGCAAACAGTTTTATTCATTTAAATATTAGTGTGTGTATTGAGTGTGTGTGTTTCTAATTAAAGCGTAGTGGTCTCCGTGGTAACGGCGGCAGGTTAACAGCGTGTTAGCAGCAGATCAGGGTGGAGGAGGCTCTTGTGAACGCTGACAGTCTGTCGTAGAGACTCTGAGGCTTCACACAATCTGTTGGCGTGTTGGTGGAGAACATCCTGCACAAACCAGACCTTAAGAGATCATGTGATCCCTGAAAGATCCTCAAAGATCCGCAGCCCGACTGTGATAATTGCATGTGTTTTAATAAGGTAATATGCAGATATGTTCCATGGAGATGAGGCTAAAACAAGGAACGTTTGGCAGAAAGAAACTTTAAACGTCGTCACACCGAAGTTTACAAGCTCACGAAGAAAGCTGAAAAAAAAAAACATAATTATGAGGTGACATGATATAAAACGTGATCCCCAAACAATTAACTCTGCACACAGAAACACATCACCTTCCTCATTATCAGCGTCCGATAACGGACCAGCAGAGCGCGACCCGCCGTGCATCATGGGAGAGGTGGGCGGGGGCGTGAGGAGTGTGCTCTGAGCCGATCAGATAAAGGCGTCTGACTTTTGAGTCCCTCTGAGGAAACGGTTCCTCCCGGAGACCCCAAGAGACCCCCGGACCCTGATTACTGGTTCCGTTATCTGCTGCTGGAACACCAGCAGGAGAACCTCGTTAACCAGGGAGGCTCTAATCCAGATTCAGGCGCCGCCCGCCGCTCCACGTCTGACTCTGATCGGTTATTAAGGAGAAAATCTATTCCAACTCCTTCTCATTTGGTTCCTCGTGGGACTAAATGAGGCTTCATGCGTCTGCAGCCACATTTAGATTTCCAGTTTCTGTAAACAAGCATCCACATCTCTTAGTTTACTGTGATCGGTGTCAGCGTGCAGCTCCAGTTTAACAAACCGGCTGATCTCAGAACAGATCCCACCTGTAAATGTTAATGCTGCTGCTCCGCACAGTCCAGGATTTAAATCTTCTCCTCCTCCTTTGTCTTCTTCTCCCTTTTCCTCCTTTCTACTCTTCTCTTTTCTTTTCTTCCTCCTCTTCTCCTTCTTCTCCTCCTCCTCCTTACAATGTAACACCTTGAATCTTTATATTTCACCAAACAAGACCATCACTGTCCGTCCGTCTGTCAGTCATCGTTATTAGTCTGACATCTACACGCTTATTATGTTTTTCTGTTTGTTCAGTGTGATAGAATATGAAAACAAGAGTGTGTGTGTGTGTGTGTGTGTGTGTGTGTGTGTGTGTGTGTGTGTGTGTGTGTGTGTGTGTGTGTGTGTGTGTGTGTGTGTGTGTGTGTGTGTGTGTGTGTGTTTTCCTGTAGAATGGTGTGTTTTCTTCTCTCACTTTAGTGAAATGAATTAGACACAGAAGATTAGAGGGAATTAAATGTAGTTATCTAAATGAATCCCTCCGTCGGCTGGATTAAGAGTGCAGCGGTGGAGACGTGGCGTCTTTTAAACCTTTTCCTTTCACCGGGAGACACAATCAAGGTCCTACTAGGCGTCGCTGGGGTCTTAGAGGGCCCACGGTGGTCTGGGTCTTGATCGTGGTCCTCGTGTGTCTCTGCAGGACAAGCAGTCGGCGGTGGAAGCTGTGAAGCAGCAGCTGGTGGAGGTGGAGAAACAGAAGGAGGAACACAACGACACCATCGGGAAACTCAAACAGGTAAATCAACCACAGGCTGCAGGAGTAGGACTACAAAGATGGCTGATTGAATGAGCATCAAAGGTATTACAGGTTTCATCCAGAGACTAAACTCCAACCAGTGCTCTCTTTGCTAAATGCTCTTTCTCTCATCTCTGAGCTTCAAAGGCGTCTCACTGCACGTCAGGTCTCTGATACGAACCCCGCTGGCCTCTCAAAGGTCTCGTGTGACCCCCCATCAAATCCAGAATCCAGTCCAGGATTGATGTGTTACCATGAACGAGTCACGTCTTCACGGTTTCTGTCCTCGATGGTTCAACGAGGATCTAAAACCTCCCTGTTTCAGTCTTTCATCTCTGACTTCATCAACGTTTCTGTCTGCAGGAGATCAAGGACACGGTGGACGGGCAGAGGATCCTCGAGAAGAAGGGCAGCGCAGCGGTGAGACAGGGTTCATACTCCTACCGCAGACAGACAGACAGGCAGGCAGGCAGAGAGACAGACAGACAGACAGACAGACAGGCAGGCAGACAGACAGGCAGGCAGGCAGACAGACAGACAGAGGATCCTCGAGAAGAAGGGCAGCGCAGCGGTGAGACAGGGTTCATACTCCTACCACAGACAGGCAGACAGACAGGCAGGCAGACAGACAGGCAGGCAGACAGACAGGCAGACAAACAGACAGGCAGACAAACAGAAGGACAGACAAACAGAAGGACAGACAGAGGATCCTCGAGAAGAAGGGCAGCGCAGCGGTGAGACAGGGTTCATACTCCTACCACAGGCAGGCAGGCAGACAGACAGACAGGCAGACAAACAGAAGGACAGACAGACAGACAAACAGACAGGCAGACAAACAGAAGGACAGACAGACAGACAGGCAGACAAACAGAAGGACAGACAGACAGACAGACACAGGATCCTCGAGAAGAATGGCAGCGCAGTGGTGAGACAGGGTTCATACTCCTACCGCAGACAGACAGAGAGGCAGAGGACTGATGGACAGAGACAGACAGACAGACAGACAGACAGACAGAAGTGATGGAATAAAGATGAGACGGAAAATATTTTTAGATTAGTTTAAGAGCAACCGTGCACAGAAAATAATAATTAGGACGTAAATCTCTCTCTCTCTCTCTCTCTCTCTCTCTCTCTCTCTCTCTCTCTCTCTCTCTCTCTCTCTCTCTCTCTCTCTCTCTCTCTGTGTGTGTGTGTGTGTGTGTGTGTGTGTGTGTGTGTGTGTGTGTGTGTGTGTGTGTGTGTGTGTGTGTGTGTGTGTGTGTGTGTGTGTGTGTGTGTGTGTGTGTGTGTGTGTGTGTGTGTGTGTGTGTGTGTCAGCTGAAGGACTTGAAGCGCCAGCTGCAGCTGGAGAGGAAGCGAGCAGACAAACTGCAGGAGAGACTCCAGGAGATCCTGACCAACAGCAAGACCAGAACAGGTACACCAGCACACACCTGTCCAAGACTCTGCATGTGTGATGTCACCGTGATGTCACCAGGATGTCGCAGCCATCACAGTGTCTCGGTTAGAGTCTTGAAAACGTTTCAAGTCACAATCAATGAGTCATGTGATCAAACTATTTACACATTCATGTCTGATTTTGATGATTTTCTGTATTTTTGGATGAAATTAGTTGAAAAAAATGTAGATTTCATACCTCCATGTTTGTAGTCCTGGTATTTAAATCCACCTAAACGGACGGATTCCCCCCTGTATTTAGATACACACACACACACACGCACACACAAAGACACACACACACACACACACACACACACACACATTTATGTACACACACATGTACGTACACGTGCACACAAACACATGTATAAACACACACGCACACATGTATGTACACACACACACACAACCGCGTTCAAATACCTGATGGGTGAGGCTGTTACCACGGTTACATATGTGTTTTTAAGGCAGGTTTTGGTGGTCGGGGTGTTATAATCAGATTAAAGTACAATTTCATGTTCCAGATATTCAGACAGATGGCTCATTGTGTGTGTGTGTGTGTGTGTGTGTGTGTGTGTGGTGTGTGTGTGTGTGTGTGTGTGTGTGTGTGTGTCCTAAGTGGCTGAGATGTGATTGTAACGTGACCGATGGTCCGATACCCGTGCTGACCCAGGAGGGTCTGGCTCAGTCCGGAACCTGCTGTTCAATATTTAATGCAGCGCTCTGATTCCCAGAGCTGACGTGGACACACTGGCGTCTGCTACACACACACACTCACACACACACTCTCTCTCACACACACACACACACACACACACACATACACCTGCACTGTCCCTCATTTAGTTTGTCTCCAATTTACCTGGATAGTTTTAATTTTTTTATCCACTAAATGTAATGTTTCTGTTGCATGTCTCTGTCTTCCTTTCTTGGACTTTTATTAACACAAAGACACACACAACACACACACACACACACACACACAGTGGGGCAGGGCGGTCCTCAGCATCATGTATAATCTATAAGAGGTGATGAATGTTTAAAAGGCTCCTCTGCACAAACCTGAGAATCAGACATTTTAAAGTAGCCTCCTTATCTCTCTGCCCACTCAATGCACCTGCATTAAAGGGACGGTCTGCTGCATTAAAGGGACAGTCCATTGGCTTAAAGGTACAGTGCATTGGTTTAAAGGGCAGCCCACTGGCTTTAAGGGACAGTCGGCTGTCTTAAGGGGACAGTTGCTTTAATTAAATGGACCGTTCTCATCTTACATTGACTGAAAGTGCACATAAATATCTTAAAGGGACAGCCTATTGGCTAAAAGTGAGTCAGTCTTCTTAAAGGGACAGTATCTTTGCTTGTTCTTCATGCACAAAAAAATGCAGGAAATAATACATTTAGCGTTTTCTTATTTTTAATCGACTAATTAACGAATGAAGCGTCTAATCAAAGTGACAATCGACAGATTATCAGAATATCTTGATCGTCCTCTCTCTCTCTCTCTCGCTCTCTCTCTCTCTCTCTCTCTCTCTCTCTCTCTCTCTCTCTCTCTCTCTCTCTCTCGCTCTGCAGGTCTGGAGGAGCTGGTTCTGTCAGAGATCAACAGTCCCAGTCGGACCCAGCAGACCGGAGACTCGTCCTCCGTCTCCTCCTTCTCCTACAGAGACATGATGAAGGAGACTCAGCCAACCAATCAGAACAAGGTGGGCGGAGCCTGAGGCGTCAGCGGTGCCATGAATACATTTTGTCGCTGACCCCTCCGATTGTGACAGCCGTTGCCACGGTGACGTGCTGACGCGGTGATTTTACATTTATATGAAGTTCTGTAGCTTTGAAGGTGCTCTGCTGTTATTCATAGCTCCGTCAGCGTTTCATGTTTCTATTGATAGAAACACCGGAAATAGAGACGACGGGTCACTGAATGTAGCCCCGGATTCTGTCAGAAACGCCAGTTTACTGCCGGCCTTCGGTCGTCATTGACAACAGTGATGCAGTTGTGTGCCTCTGTAAAGGGGAGACTTGTGGGTCACCATAGAAACAGCTTGCAGCTTTTTTTCTATAAACGTGTCGTTTCTTGCTGGATGTGAATATTTCTGCGTACTGGACTCCAGAAACGGTCTTGAGTTCCATAAAGTTGATCTGACTGGAAAGCTGAGACTCTTGTGGATCCAATGAGTCCAGTTTCACTCATGTCTCTCTTCTTTCTCTCTTGGTCTCCATAGTAACCAGAACATTTGCCTCTAACATAATGAGCCGTAGTGATGAGTAATAGTTAGCCTGTGGATCACTCATGCTAATCGTTGTTTTTTTTAATAAAAGTTGTTGCATTTATTTGTTTTCCTTTATTTTTAAATATTCGTTCATGTGCTGCTTTTTTTTATCTCTAACCGTAGCAAGGAGTTGCTAGCTCGCTAACTAGCCAGCATGCTAACTGAGTAAAACGGAACAACTTAAAGTTGTATAAATAAAGTTTTCTCTCCCGACAGTCTGGAGGAGGAAGCCCTCAGTCGCAGCGTCCCGCTGAACTCTCCGACGACGAGGTTGGCGAGTTGTTCCAGCGCCTCGCCGAGGTCCAGCAGGAGAAATGGATGCTGGAGGAGAAGGTGAGGGGAACGGGCACGGCGTCCTTTAACGGGTCACTTCCTCCGTTTATCGCTCCGCTCAGTGCCTCGAGTCCTCAAGAACAAGTTCAGCATGTTTGTCGAAGGATGCTTAGGTTTTTGGATGCATTATTAATATCCTGCAGCATTCAATGGTCCTGCTGTTTCCATGCTGAGGTCCGGGTCTCTGCTGAGGTCCGGGTCTCTGCTGAGGTCCGGGTCTCTGCTGAGCTCCAGGTCTCTGCTGAGCTCCAAGTCTCTGCTGAGGTCTAGGTCTCTGCTGAGGTCCAGGTCTTGCACCAGATCTCTGTGGTTTCAGCTTTTTGAAAATAAAGTTACATTTAGCTTTTTTTTCTTTCATATTTATGAAATCACTTTTGTTTTTTTCACATTAGAGACCAAAATGTGAGATAATTAATTTCCAAAAATAAATGAATGAGTAGTGTGTGAGTGTCGGAGGTAAGTATTTATTTATTTTCTATTCCTGTGCTGTTCACGTTAACCTGCACATCTATTAATAAGAATACGAATATTTGATGTATTTATTTATTGTCATGGCAGGTTTATTCCTCCAAACTCTTCCACGTCTTTGATCATCAAAGTTTGACGGCGGGAACATTTGTGTGTATTCACGTCCCTCCCGTTAGCGTTCTAATGAAGTACTTTACTTTTAGTTTTTAAATGTTTGTTTCCTCCTTCAGGTGAAACATCTGGAGGTCAGCTGTTCATCGATGGCTGAAGATATCTGCAGGAAGAGCTCCATCATAGAGACCTACGTTATGGACAGCCGCATCGGTAACACACACACACACACACACACACACACACATCACAGTTTATTTTATATATATATATATATATATATATATATATATATGAAAAAGAAAATACTACAGTCAAATTAGGGTTCAAGGGTTATGGCTGTTCACCAGGCAGGAAGGGACTGATGAAATGCAGTTGCATCATGGGACATGTAGGAGGCAGAGACTCGGACTGTTCGTTTCTCACAAAACCCCAAATTTGACTGGAGCCCCTCATCACTCGAGTATTATTTATTATTCATCATTTGTTAATTATTATATTTTAGGTATTTATGTTTCAATCATCCTGCTACATTTCTACATTTTTATGATTTATCATTTTAAATGAATATCAGGCTGATCAGACTGACAATTGACATTATTTAAAAAATCATTGTGAACTGAATCCTTATTTATCGAGCGTTCTGTACAAAATTAGAGGTAATAAAAAAAGTGTGAGTCAGCAGGAAGCTTGCCGACTCGGCGTGTCGTTTATCTGACAATGACACTTCATTACAGCCACTTTAATGTACCACTTCAATTACCTGCGGAGGTTTACGCGAACCCAGACGGGAACCAATCAAACACAATCAGTGTGTATCGATGAAGCACTCACACTTTTCTTCGTCCTTCGGAACTCCTGAATTATTACATTTAACGTTTAATCTCATTCTCTGTTAATTCTTTTGAACTCTACGTCTCTCTGAGCCTCTGACGTTCAGCGCTGCTATATTTAGCTGCACGACGACGCTGTGTGTGTTTGTGTGTGTGAAGTGTTTTTAATAACTTCTCAAACTATCAGCTGATTTATTCTGCAATTAAATGTGCTCCTGCTCCGTTATAAGGCCCGTCCCTGCAGACGTCCACATTAGAGGTAAAGCCACATACTGTTTAAAAACTCTACATTAATAAGAACACCAGTGGGGTTTTTGGCCGGACTCTGGCTGAGTAAGTAAGTTAGTAAGTGACTGATCAAGTTGCACCATTGGTCAGTGGAGTGACCTATGACGTCATCGAGGGGCGTCGCTCATGAAGCTGCATTCACAGTCGTCAGAGCAGCAGAAACGGTCGCGTTCAAGACCCGACGCAGACACGCAGACGTCACTGCTTTCTGACACTCTGTGACACTAAATAAAAAAACTAAACACTGTTGTTGTCATGGCGACAGCCAAAATGCCTAATTCGAGGCTTCCAACCCCTAGTTCCTCTCCTCCTGTCTCCTTCCTCTCCTCCTCAGTTCTCCTACTGTTTTCAATTTCATGTCTGACTGGTTTAATTCTGCTCCCTCTCTCCCCCATTAGCACTGTGATAATGGTGAATCTAATGGGCAGTAAAACGTGTGTGTGTGTGTGTGTGTGTGTGTGTGTGTGTGTGTGTGTGTGTGTGTGTGTGTGTGTGTGTGTGTGTGTGTGTGTGTGTGTGTGTGTGTGTGTGTGTGTGTGTGTGTGTGTGTGTGTGTGTGTGTGTGTGCGCGTGTCTCCAGTGTTGTACATTTAGTTAAAACTTGTGGTGAAAACTCGATTGTCACAGTAACCTGCTGCAGCGTTACTAGGCAACAGTGTTTGATCAGTGGATAGCAGTTTGGCGGTTTAATGCCTTGCTTCAGGGCACGTCAGCAGCTGCTGCTAAAATACTCCAGTACAAGTACATGCAAACGTAAATGTAGTAAAAGTATTCAGGGTGCTCGTTAGAACCAGAGACGTGTCTACTTCAGGGTCCTGGTTAAACCCAGAGACGTGTCTACTTCAGGGTCCTGGTTAAACCCAGAGACGTGTCTACTTCAGGGTCCTGGTTAAACCCAGAGACGTGTCTACTTCAGGGTCCTGGTTAAACACAGACGTGTCTACTTCAGGGTCCTGGTTAAACCCAGAGACGTGTCTACTTCAGGGTCCTGGTTAAACCCAGAGACGTGTCTACTTCAGGGTCCTGGTTAAACCCAGAGACGTGTCTACTTCAGGGTCCTGGTTAAACACAGACGTGTCTACTTCAGGGTCCTGGTTAAACCCAGAGACGTGTCTACTTCAGGGTCCTGGTTAAACCCAGAGACGTGTCTACTTCAGGGTCCTGGTTAAACCCAGAGACGTGTCTACTTCAGGGTCCTGGTTAAACACAGACGTGTCTACTTCAGGGTCCTGGTTAAACCCAGAGACGTGTCTACTTCAGGGTCCTGGTTAAACCCAGAGACGTGTCTACTTCAGGGTCCTGGTTAAACCCAGAGACGTGTCTACTTCAGGGTCCTGGTTAAACACAGACGTGTCTACTTCAGGGTCCTGGTTAAACCCAGAGACGTGTCTACTTCAGGGTCCTGGTTAAACCCAGAGACGTGTCTTCTTCAGGGTCCTGGTTAAACCCAGAGACGTGTCTACTTCAGGGTCCTGGTTAAACCCAGAGACGTGTCTACTTCAGGGTCCTGGTTAAACCCAGCGCTGGCTGCTCTGTGTGAGGCTGTAAGTCAACATGCAGGTAAACACAGGTAACAGGTGTTCAGCTGTTAAATATTTACCGTCTCTCTGCTCTGTCAGCAGCTGACTTTCATGTTCTCTGCAGCTGCTGACACATATAACACACACACACACACACACACACACACACACACACACACACATGGTCTCAATCTCTAGTTTCATGTCTTTTTCAATCCAGCATGATGTTCATTTAGTACATTATGGTCCATTTAGAGTCCACCAGACCAGAAAGCAGGGGATGCTTTAGGGGGCGGGGCTTACCTGCTGATTGACAGGTCTCTACCATGCTACTGAGCTACTAAGATGATTTTTACACTTAGCTGTAAAGTTGAACCTTGAATCGTGAAGCTAACTTTGTTAACAGCTTCACACCAGAATCCACAGTAAGGATGCCGCTCTGGGATCAGATCCACCTGTCGCTCCTCCGCACTCCAAATATGGTCACTTCCTCCACCAGGATGCCCCTTAGTCTTTACCCCTGGTGTTGTTATTTTCGCCTGCTTTCCTGTTGATTCTGGTCCTAACTCGTCTCCTCAGACGTGTCGGGGGGTGCTGCGGTCGGAGGTCACGGAGGTCATGGAGGCTCCCAGGGGGAGAGAGGAGGTCTGGGCTCGGTCCTCAGAGACCTGGTCAAACCTGGAGACGAGAACCTGAGAGAGATGAACAAGAAACTGCAGAACATGTTGGAGGAGCAGCTGACCAAGAACATGCACCTGCAGAAGGTAACACACTCACTGACGCACATAAAACACACTCGCTCACACACACACACACACACACACACACACACACACACACACACACACACAAATGCATAAAACCCACACACACATAAAACACACATGTAATACTACTACTACTGTCTCTCTCTATAGGATCTGGAGGTTTTGTCCCAGGAATTAGTCCGTCTCAGTAAAGAGAGCAGTCCTGGTGGCGGTTCAGCCGGGTCGGGATGAGACTATCACTTGGATCTGTCCATACCCATTACCTTCCTTCTCACTACTGTTTCACCTCAGCTGGAAGGTGTGGGATGGGCTCAGACTAACACCTGGAACCAACATTTCTACCTTTCCCCCCCATTCCCTGCGTTCGTGACCGCAGACCCACGCTTTCGGCTTCGACTAATGTCTGGAGCCTCCAGTCTGCCTGCTGGGTTATGACTAATCGCTGGAAGCTGTGTTGTTTCAGAAACAGTAAGTTTTAAAGATGCAGAAGACCAGATGAAATGGAAAGGTTGGTCCCAGCTCATTGTTGTTGCTTTTGAATGTACTGTAATTAGACTGAACCACTCAGTTCCCCCTGAGTCCTGGCTACGACCTGGAAAACATGCATTGTAACTGACTGTAAATCTTTACATTCACTGCTTTCTGTGTCTGAAGGTGATTTCACCTTTTAAAAATGACCTGTTGGGTCCTGGCTATGTCCTGGAAGACATATGCCTGGCATCTTAACTCAATTAATTTTATTGTTTTCTGTGTGCAGTAACGCTATTGTGATCTGGCTATTTCCTGGAATTCCTGTAATGCTTAAGTACTATCTACCCAGGGTGTCTGTCTATGACCTGGATCTTTGGAGCAGTTGAGTTTTTAAGATTCATTCTTCACCTTGGAAAACTAACAAAAGATCTCCTTACTCATTTACCTTCCCGAGCTTTCAGCCACATCTCATGACTTTCAGCAGTTTTCTCCGTGTCATGGCGATGTACTTCAGATGAAGGCCATGAGATGTGGTTGAAAGTCAGTAGACTTTTTAGTCCCGCTGCGTTTCCTTCTTTAAGACCGCTCAGTGAAGATGAATTGAATCGTGGCTCCTAAATGTCAACCAAGCCGACCACAAACCAAATATAAAAGATATTTACATCACAGGACATTAAGACCTGAGGGCTCAGACTATTAGCTGATTTCAAACACCATCATCGTCTGTATGTTGTGTTCAGGGGTCATTATTTGGAGGTTTTAGTCCGAAGACAATGTGAATTTATTTGGACATTTTATAATAAATAATACAATTTCATACATTATTAAACATTCAACATTATTAAAATGACTGAGAAGGTGTTATTACTAGAAAACCTTTAATATTCTCTGAGAATCTGAAGTCATAAATTTACAGGAAAAAAAATATTTATTTTGTTTTTGTAAATCTTCACATCGGAAGGTTGGATCATTAATTAAATACATTAGCATTAATTTATGTTCATAAAGGAATAAATGTGTTTATGTCAATGTAAGGACCTTCGCTCAGCATCATGCGATGAACGGCAAAATGGAAACTAAAACGTCCCTTTGCTTTGTTTGCGTTTCGTCTCCATGGCCACGTCTATATCTTGAATCACATGAACTGTAATTTATCTTGCACTATTATTCATTTTTCGGGACAACAAATGGTGCAGAAGGAAAGCTTTGGCTCCTGCTGGTGCTGATCCATCTGTTGGGCTGGGTCTACTTCCTGCTTGAATATTATTATGACTGTATCTTTAAATCTGTTCTCTGTTTTAAAAAAAAAAAAAACTTCTTGACAGGAAGTGATGGACAAACACTTCCTGTCTGCCTTTTTGTTTATTCCCTTGAATTTTTTTGTTTTTGCTACATGAGACCTGACAACGTCCTGGACTGAACCTCTGGTGACTGGGCTCTGACTACATCCTGGACATCTTGCTATGTGGCAGGCAGTGCGTTTTCTGTTTGACTGCCTGTACATTCTGATTTATTTCTGTTTGAGAGAAACAAACTCGGTCTGATGTGAGTCTTTGAAACCGCGACTCATTTTCGGTGCAGCTTCTCCTCGCGGCATTATTGCGTATGTAAACGTTAGAAATCTCACAATGTACAAGACGGATCTCATTTAAAGCTAAAAAAAACCGCTGCACTGAGATATCGGGATCAGTCTATGTGCTGGCAGTAACTCGGCCTGTTGCTTTGTTTGGTTTGTAATGTTTGAATCTGTAAATGTTTATATTCACGCTGTGATGCGACTTCTAACTGTATGAAGAATCAACAATCTATTTATGAGACTGATGATGGTGATCATGACGCTAATTATTGTAACATTGAGAAAATCTGATAAAACTGTCAATGACGAAGCGTCTGTGGTTTTCTTGTCTGACGACGACTTAATAATATATATATATAATTATTATATATTGCTATTGATATAGTATTACTATATATTATTAATATATATTATTTATTATGATATATTATAATTATTTATTGTGTTTTGGTTTCTGTTGTTGAATTGACTGAATTATAAATAGTAAGTTCAGTTTAAAAGGTACAGAATTCTGAACCAGAACCGAGCGGGACTCTGCCGGGCTCGGTCTACATCCTGGACTTCATCGAAAGTTGAGTGAAGTTTGGTTTCCTTTTGTCCAAATATCAAACTTACCCACAATCCTCTCTGTTGGCGTTGATTAGAACTCGGCCTAGAGGTTCAAGGCTCATGGCCGCCTCGCTCCACACTAATTAGCTGAGCGGAACTTCCTGTCCCGCAGAGAGACGGGCTGATTAGAGAGGTGGCGGGGTCCGCCTTAACGAGATAGCGCGTGATTGGCCGGTCGAGGGTTAATTGAAGGAAGTCGCTGACGAGTTCTTACAAACGTGCTTTTAATTAAAAGAGAAGCTCAGAGGAAACATGCTGCTAATACAGACTGTCTGCCTGTCTGTCTCCACCTGTCTGCTTGTCTGTCTGTCTCCACCTGTCTGTCACCTGTATCCCCCTGCCTGCCTGTCTGTCTCTCCCCTTGTTTAATATATATATATGTGTGTGTGTGTGTGTGTGTGTGTGTATATATATATATATATACAGTGGGTACGGAAAGTATTCAGACCCCTTTACATTTTTCACTCTTTGTTTCATTGCAGCCATTTGCTTAAATCAAAAAAGTTAATTTTTTTTCTCATTAATGTACACTCAGCACCCCATCTTGACAGAAAAAAACAGAAATGTAGAAATTTTTGCAAATTTATTAAAAAAGAAAAACTGAACTATCACATGGTCATAAGTATTCAGACCCTTTGCTGTGACACTCATATTTAACTCACATGCTGTCCATTTCTCAGTGCAAGACATATGAAAGCCTGCATAGAGTTTGCCAAAAAACACATGAAGGACTCGCAGACTCTGAGAAATAAGATTCTCTGGTCTGCTGAGACCAAGATTGAACTTTTTGGCGTTAATTCTAAGCGGTATGTGTGGAGAAAACCAGGCACTGCTCATCACCTGCCCAATACAATCCCAACAGTGAAACATGGTGGTGGCAGCATCATGCTATGGGGGTGTTTTTCAGCTGCAGGGACTGGACGACTGGTTGCAATTGAAGGAACGATGAATGAAGTACAGAGAGATCCTGGAAGAAAACCTCTTCCAGAGTGCTCAGGGCCTAAGACTGGGCCGAAGGTTCACCTTCCAACAAGACAATGACCCTAAGCACACAGCTAAAATAACAAAGGAGTGGCTTCAGAACAACTCTGTGACCATTCTTGACTGGCCCAGCCAGAGCCCTGACCTAAACCAAATTGAGCATCTCTGGAGAGACCTGAAAATGGCTGTCCACCAACGTTCACCATCCAACCTGACAGAACTGGAGAGGATCTGCAAGGAAGAATGGCAGAGGGTCCCGAAATCCAGGTGTGAAAAACTTGTTGCATCATTCCCAAGAAGACTCATGGCTGTACTAGCTCAAAAGGGGGCTTCTACTCAATACTGAGCAAAGGGTCTGAATACTTATGACCATGTGATATTTCAGTTTTTTTTTTTTTAATAAATTTGCAAAAATTTCTACATTTCTGTTTTTTTCTGTCAAGACGGGGTGCTGAGTGTACATTAATGAGAAATAAAATTAACTTTTTTGATTTAAGCAAATGGCTGAAATGAAACAAAGAGTGAAAAATGTAAAGGGGTCTGAATACTTTCCGTACCCACTGTATATATATTCAGTATATACACATACACACATTTAGAGAAGAAATCACTTCCTGTCCCAGAAAACACAGATATCATCTCGTTCTATAATTAAACTGCAGCTGCTCGAGACAAAATGCCTTCCTTCCTGTCGGACCAGCTACTGTATTACACATTTATATAACTTACATTATATTAATATATTTAACAGAAACAACATCAGAGAAAATGTTTTTATCTTGTATTTATATTTGTTTCTGCGCTGTTTGTTAAAGAAGAAACGTGTGAGAAACATCACATCAGTAGTGGCAGAAATACTTATATAGAAAAGTATCGGCATCACAATATTCCAAAAGTAAAAGTACTCATGATGACACATATAATGTTGTATTAATGTGTTGACCACTTTAATGTTGCAGCTGCTCGTTTTAATGACTTTAAACTGTTAGTTTCATTTATAAATAAATCATCTGGATGTGTAAAGTAACTAAAGCTGTCAGATAAATGTAAAGCAGTAAAAAGTACAATATGAAAGTATCAGAATGCGGAACTACTTCAGAAAAGTACAAGTACCTCTAACTACTGTACTGAGAGGCAGTAAAAGTATCCTGCTTTCATCTCTGCCTCCTTCATAATGTGGTGAAACAGCGCCCCCCCCGGTTTGGCTGGCGCTGAACGTCCGCCTTCTGTGGTGAGAAGGAGGTACTGCAGCCTGCAGGTGAGCCTGGTTCCCTTTGATTCATAACTCTTTCAGGTCATCTCAGTGTCGTTTAAAAGAACAGCGTCACCTCTAAGAAGGGAAGACAACAACAAGGTGGGACAGATACGCTGCTGTCTCTCTCGCTCTCCCCCTGTCTCTCTCTCTGTCTGTCTGTATCTCTTTATCTGTCTGTCTGTCTCTCAGTGGAAACAGTAGAAACCTGATCCTGTCTGCTCTGTTGATCCTCTCTTTGTCTCACTGACTGTTTGCTGAGTCTCACCTGTCTGACTACCTGTTCAGACTGTCTGTCTGTTCTCTCCTGCAGTCACCTGATCCTGGTTGTCTGTCTGTCCTTATCCAGTTTATTTAGTCCTGTTCATTTTAAAATGTTAGAAATGTATTAGTACTTTTATTGCAGTAGAGAATGTTCTACTCCTTCTCTATCTAACCCAGTTATCAGTGTTTATCTTATCTACCTGTGGATGTGTCTGTGAGGCGTTCAGGGCCCGTCTGTGAGTCCTGGCTGAGTCCCCAGACTCACGCTGGCGTTGCCAGCTGGACACCTCGCAGCGTTTTGTTTGACTAAACACTCATTAGACGGCGTGTGGCGTTCAAGTTCAGGCTGACTGCAGGATAAATACATGCAGGAGACTGTGTGTGTGTGTGTGCTTGTCAGAGACATGATCCTGCTGCATCTAATGATTATTATAATTTATGTACATTTTTCAGATTCACTTTTTTTTTTTCCATTCTAGGAACTGTCAGAAAACCAAAGTGATAATAATAATAATAAGTGTAATAATAATTGTGTTTGTGTGTTTATATACATACAAATTAAAATAATAGTAATTTAATCAAACAATACGAGAGCAATTAAAGACAAAGTAGTCTAGTAAATATATAATTATATATTGTATATATAATATAATGTTATTAATTAATTATACTTATTCTCTTTTAATAAAAATGTATTAAGACAACAAGTTAACATAACGGTATTATTAGGGGATAAAATCATTCTCCCTATGCTCCTTTGGGCACCTGAACGCAGCATCGACGTTTCCTCAAAGTGACAGGGAGGAACTTTAAACTAGTTATTAAACCATTTCAGCTAATTAATATAAATATTCATAATAAATTAATAATAATAATAATTTAATAATAATAAGTAATCACATCTCCAATGGTTGTTTAGACGTTTCAATCTGAACGAAACAGAAGAAATGTTTCTGCCTCAGTTTCAGCCTCCTACACTCTGTGTGTGTGTGTGTGTGTGTGTGTGTGTGTGTGTGTGTGTGTGTGTGTGTGTGTGTGTGTGTGTGTGTGTGTGTGTGTGTGTCTTGCCGCAGTGCCACATCTCTCTCCTCCCACTCTGAAGCTAAAAACAAACACAGCGTCTCTCGTTACACACAGAGTCCAATCAATACAGCGAGGCCTCTGGGGGCCCACGCTGCACTCTGAGCGTGTCTGTGTGTGTGTGTCTGTGTGTTTAAAGTGGTGAGTGTAAAGTTGACCAACGTCCTCGACACCGAGCGACCTTTTAGTGAAGTCTGATGGCGCGTTTACTGTCCTCTCTGGTGGTGCGTTTACTGTCCTCTCTGATGGTGTGTTTACTGTCCTCTGGTGGTGCGTTTACTGTCCTCTCTGATAGTGTGTTTACTGTCCTCTCTGGTGGTGCGTTTACTGTCCTCTCTGGTGGTGCGTTTACTGTCCTCTGATGGTGCGTTTACTGTCCTCTCTGATGGTGCGTTTACTGTCCTCTCTGGTGGTGCGTTTACTGTCCTCTCTGGTGGTGTGTTAACTGTTCTCTGGTGGTGCGTTTACTGTCCTCTCTGGTGGTGTGTTAACTGTTCTCTGGTGGTGCGTTTACTGTCCTCTCTGATGGTGTGTTTACTGTCCTCTGATGGTGCGTTTACTGTCCTCTCTGATGGTGCGTTTACTGTCCTCTCTGGTGGTGTGTTTACTGTCCTCTCTGGTGGTGTGTTTACTGTCCTCTGATGGTAACTTTACTGTCCTCTGATGGTGCGTTTACTGTCCTCTGATGGTTCGTTTACTGTCCTCTCTGATGGCGCGTTTACTGTCCTCTCTGATGGTGCGTTTACTGTCCTCTCTGATGAAGCGTTTACTGTCAGACATGTTGGTTTCTGGTGCGATAACACACTCTCACTCACACATGCGCGCGCACACACACACACACACACACACACACACACACACACTCCTGTCTATATTTAGCGGACTGCTGCAGGAAAAAACTCGTGAATTTTTAAACTCCGTAACTTCCTTCTCTCTGCCTCGCCCTCCCGCTCCGTCAGACATGTGGGGATCGCCGCGGCAACCCCCTGGTTTCCCGGGGCGATGAGAGAGCCCGGTTGCATCACTATCCCGTCCTCACACACATCTGTTCGTCTGTACTGAGGATCGTCGCCGCCAGTGTGTTGAACCAGGACCCCCCCATGTCATATACTGCATCTAACTGATTGCCACGGTGACGACCTTTCCAAACCGCTGATCCATCTTCCTCTGCCAACCTGTGACCTTTGATCTCCTCCTCTTCTCTCCTCTTCTTCCTCCTCCAGTCTGCTACAGTTACAGTCCTTCCTTCTCCTCCCTTCATCTCCTCTTCCCTCCTTTGACCTCCTCTCCTGTCTCTCCTTCCTCCCCATCTCTGTTCCTGCTCTCCTTTCACTCGTCCTTCTCACCTCCTCACGTTTCTAAAAATAGATATCTCTCCAAACATTTCATGTCACTGAGAAATAAACAAGACGATGAGGACATGAGGACAGAAGTACACAAGGACAGAAGGACACGAGGACACAAGGACAGAAGATGATGATGAAGCTCATGAGCTCCTTCTCAGACCTGAAGGCCGTTTTTGCACCAAACGCATCATTGCCAGTGATGCATTCTGGGTAGACGACGGAGCTGCAGAGACATTCAGAGAGAGAGAGAGAGAGAGAGAGAGGGGGGGGGGGGGGTTGTTGCGTGAGAAGGAAGTGCATCCTCGTCTCTAATGTGACTCGACCAACCACTGACCTGTGTGTGTGTGTGTGTACGTGTGTGTGTGTGTGGGTGTGTGTGTGCGCGTGTGCATCATGCAATATGGTAGTTAACACCATGTGTGTTAAGAGTTCACATCATCATCTTATACTTTTAAGAGTTTTATCATCATCTAACGTGTTTATTTGCATAAAACATATTCAGATGGATCGTTTTCAGTTATGGATGTGATTAATGTGAAAACATCTTCAAGTTTCTCAGCCAAAAACTACATTTCACAAGATGGCATTGAACACATCACAATAATGGTGAACAGAGTTTTACTGCCTTCGTCTCCCACAAGTCAACATCTCCTCCTCTTCCTTCATCCCTCTCCTCATCAACTCTCTTCTCTTTCCCCCTCCTCCTCCTCCTCCTCCTCTCCCAGGTTTTAAATGCAGTATGTCTGAGTTTGGCTCATTCTGTGAGAGTCTCATCTATCTTGCATGAGTGTTAAATTATAAACTGTGGGTCAGTGCGCCGCCCTCCGAACATCCCCCGTCTCCGAGGGGGGGGGGTTAACAGCAGATGGATATCAGCTCTCTGTGTTATCAGCCGACACACTGAAGTTCCAACGAGTCCGTTATCTTGTAGATACTCCATCATAAGTCCACATAAGAGAGAAATCCATCAATCGTTTGCATGGATACGACACAATAAGAACTAAACGTATACACGAGGGTCCTGAAGGAACCGGTTCCTCAAACATCCACCTGGGTTCTTAAAGGAATCATGAGGTAGACCGGCGGGCTTCCTCCAGTCCGCATGCTGAACCCCCAACAGGCCCCTGAAGGCCGAGCGGTGAACTCAGAGGGTCCTGCGGTCAAACTGACGTGGGTCAGGTCTTGAGAGAGAGAGGAAACTAAAATAAATACTACGAATGTTTATAATAGCAACAACCAGTTGGATTACGTTCTCTGCCGGATCGAAGTAAAAGTACATGAATGCAGCTTTCAGACTCGAACACACATAAACCCATCCTGTGCAGCATTAAATCCCTCACCTGGCACTCAGGTGAGGCTGGCCACCGCTAAGCTAATCGAAGCTAACCTCTGCTGAACCGTTTACACCTCTGCATGAATCATTCATGGAGGAGGAACTCTTATAAATTAGGCATGAAACGAACACTTAGCCGCTGGCTAGCTGCCGCTGGCTAGCTGCCACGCTAGCAGTGTTTACTGCTCCAGGTTCACTGCGGAGGCAAACGCCACATCCATTACCTACCCGGATCCTCTCCTGATTGGTCGGAACGCAACGAGTCAGCTGCACAAACGACGGGCGTTCTGGAGGAAATAACATCGTGGGGATCTCTTCCAGCTCCACATCGTCATTACACGATATATTATTTCATATATATATATATATATATATATATATATATATATATATATATATATATATTATTCCATACAAGTTTATTAGTTTGTCTCTCTGGAGGCGTCACACAGACGGTCGGACAGGATGAGGACAATATTGGAGACGGAGATTGTGATTCAACTGTTTGCTGATGAGATGAGTTTTAAACTTCGGACCGATGGCAAGGGGCGCCGCCACCGCCGTCTAGGAGGAAGATGGAGCGATGATGTGGCGTGATGACGGAGACGACGCGGGAAGGAAGTGACACAACGGAAATATCATTTGTTGTTTTGTGCGATGGCTTTAACAAAAAATGCATCGCTGCAAACAAACAAACAAACAAACAAACAAACAAAGCGTACAACTGTGAGTCCGTTAAACGAGGTCCCGACCAGATGAAGCTGATTTTGAGTCACCATCAAAATAAATCTGAGATCCAGGTTCAACACAAAGCACACAGGAAGCTGTATTACTTCTGCAGCTTGTCAGTAAACTGTGTTGTCTTGGCAACAGAAACATGTAAATGTAGAGGGGTCCGAGGATTGGGCCCTGGGGAACTCCACATGTAATTATAGTTCAATCATTATAATGTGTACGAGAAGTGGAAAAGACCTCCGTTGGTTTGTGGACGACTTCAGTTCATTTCATCGTAGACTTCTGTAGACGCGTCGCCCCCCGATGACCATTAGGAAGAATGCAGGACACTTCAGCTTTACTTTTCTGACTCGTTAGGTTGATCGCAATATCTATGGAACATTTAAGTCCCTGTCCCTCTGTGTGTGTTGTTATCAGTGCGTCTCCTCTCTCTGTTTATGTAGCCGGCTGCCCGCGTGCCTTTTAGTGCACGTGAGCGTGCACTAACACGCTAGCTTGCGGCCTAATAATAAATGTTGTACTTTGTATTACAGTTTGAATACAGGACTTTAACGTTCATTGGGTACTATTACACTGTGGTATTACTTCACGATGGTATTACTACCTGGTGGTATTACTACATGGTGGTATTTCTACACGGTGGTGTTACTACACTGTGGTATTACTACTTGTAGCAGTAGTGAGTACTTGTACTGGTTATGTTTAGTTAACTGGTTGAGACTCCTGGTGAACTGTGAGGCGACTGGGAGTCCCCCAGTTAGTCTGGGAAATGTCCGTCCACTCAGCACTGCTGCCTATATATAGACACACACACACACACACACACACACACACACACACACCTCTCCTCCCGTCTTCTTTCTCTGGATTTTCCGTCTTCGCCGCTCTCCTTCCTCCTCCCAGAGTGCACTGGGCCGCTCTGAATTATTAATGAGGTCATACACTCACACACACACTTACACACAGACACACACACACACACTCACTGTCAGTTTGTCTCCTCTTACGATCAATACTTCCCCAAAAAGCTTCTTCTTTACTTTTGTCTTGCTTTTGTTTTCTTCTCTGTTGTTATTTTTGTTATTGTCAAAGTTGTTGATATTGATGATATTTTTAAAGGTGCTTTATAAGGTCATCATATTGTTATAATTATTGATGTTATTATTATTGTTATTATTATTGTTATTATAGGAGGGAGGAAGTTAGATTTGATTATGGAAATTAATTCAAACTAATAACAAACACCATCATTATGTAAAATATAACTTTAATTGTTACAAGAACAATATTTTAGTGTTTTATCATCTCTGCTGTCTGAAGTCATAAAGATAATAGATCTAGAAGAGATAGGTTATCTATTTTCTGAGTGTGTGTGTGTGTGTGTGTGTGTGTGTGTGTGTGTGTCCAGTGCAGTATAAATAAGTCATTATAAGACTGTAATAAGTAATAACAACTCAATCTACAAGTAAGAGAGAGAGGAGAGTTATGAAACTTTATCGGCTGTTCTCTTATTTTTATTCATTATTAATTAGTCATCAGTTGATGACATCATCAGCTAGCTGTATTCAGTGGCGTGGATGAGAAAAAACCCCAGAAGACGTAGAGAGAGAGACAGGAAGCTGAATAAATCACCGGAATACATTTACGTTGGATGAACTTGACGTGTGAATCTCAGCAGCTGGTCGGAGGTCTGTGGCGTCTGCCCGTTTCCATGGTAACGTTGGATGAAGTTTTCCTCCATTTAGACCTGAACTTACAAACATTTATTCTTGAACAGATTTTAAAGCTCCACTCTCTGAAAAGGCCTTTTCATGAAATAAAGTTTAATATCTCAATCTAAGAAGACTTTAACACTCAGCTGTAAAGTTGCTGCTGGTTTTCCTCAGATCCACCCGTTGCTCCACCAACTCCAAACATGGTCACTTCCTTCTACTGGTTGAAAGAAACCATGATGGCCAACTGGAGGCTTCAAAACCGTAGTCCACAAGCCGACAACTGACGTCATCATGACGACGGACACTTCTCATACACAGTCTGTGGTTAGTGTGAAGCTTTCTGTTGTCCAACACAACAAACTCATGTTGTTGATGTTAACATCATGTATGTGTGTTTGTGTGCCTGTGTGTGTCTGTGTGTGTGTGACAGCTGACCAGCGTTTCTTTTCATTCATTATTAATCTTTAACTGGAGCTGAACGTTGTGTGTTAACATCATGTATGTGTGTATATGTGTGCATGTATGTGTGTGTGTGTGTGTGTGTGTGTTAACATCATGTATGTCTGTGTGTGTGTGGGCGGGTACACATGTAGCTTCAGGCTTCATCGTCGTCCTCACTGAAGCCGACGATGTCCTTTTTAGTTCAAAACAAAACCAACGTAAGCTTTAGACGACAAAACCAACGTTAGGTTTGAACAAAACCAATGTTAGCTTTAGACGACGAACCAACGTTCGCTTTAGACGATGAAACCAATGTTAGCTTTCGACAACGAACGCAACATTAGCTTTAAACAACAAAACCAACGTTAGCTTTAGACGACAAAACCAACGTTAGCTTTAAACAACAAAACCAAAGTTAGCTTTAAACAACAAAACCAACGTTAGCTTTAGACGACAAAACCAACGTTAGCTTTAAACAACAAAACCAAAGTTAGCTTTAAACAACAAAACCAACGTTAGCTTTAGACGACAAAACCAACGTTAGCTTTTGACGATGAAACCAACGTTAGATTTAGAGGATCATATTGCCATTGCTGTAGTTGTCATGACAACAGAATGACCTCATCTCTTCCGAGACTCGTTTGAAAGGAACTTTCTGAGACGTGAGGATCGGTTTAGTTGAACGTACCTTCATGCTCGTAGGGAAAATACCGCTTTTGTCCACGTGGGGCGCCAAAATCAACGTGGAGTTTTTTTCTTTTATAAAATAACGTTTCTAAAGTAAAGATAAGATGACGATGATGAAGAATAAGTTTTAAATATAAATTATATCAGTTATCTCAGTCTGAACACTTATTATTTTATTACTCATCATCACGGGCCTCTCTCTCTCTCTCTCTCCCTCTCTTGACATGAAACTCCCATCAGTCTGTTTAATGTGGAGCAGAGTGTGTGTGTGTGTGTGTGTGTGTGTGTGTGTGTGTGTGTGTGTGTGTGTGTGTGTGTGTGTGTGTGTGTGTGTGTGTGTGTGTGTGTGTGTGTGTGGAGAGTAAAGGGAGGAACGAGGAGGATGTAGAGTGACAACGAACAGAGAGAGAGTGAGAAAAAAGGGAGACGGAGGGGAGGGTCGAGCAAGCAAATAGGAGGTGGAGCCAGAGAGAGTGCGTGTGTGTGTGTGTGTGTGTGTGTGTGAGAGAGAGAGAGAGAGAGAGAGAGAGAGAGAGCGGAGGGATGACAGGAGATGTGGTTGTTGCCGCGGCAGCAGAGCCGGACTGATCTGAGACAGTAATACTACACTCCTCCTCTTCCTCCTCCTCTTCTTCTTCTTCTTCTTCTTTAATTATTATTATTCTCTCGCCTGCAGCTGTCCGTCCCGTTTCCACCTGGAACAAAAACAAAAAACCTGTTTCCTCCTCCTCCTCCTCCTCCTCTTCTTCTTCTTCTTCTTCTTCTCCCTCCACACCTTCATCATCATCACCTTCATCAGCAGCAGCTGTGGTAAGTAGGATGAAAACTGCTCCAGATACAAACGCTTATCGCTGCTGAGAATAGAATAAGAAGGGAGTGGAGAAGTGGAGGAGGAGGAAGAGGAGGAGGAGGAGGACGGGACGGTGGTGGAGAGTTTAGAGAAGAAGAAAATAGAATCAGAGTCGAAAAACTTCGGAGTCGGAGGATAGAAGGAAGATAGACGAGTAGAAAGAAAACAGAAGGCAGAAAAGGAAAGAAGGGAAGCAACAGCACAGAGAGGGAAGAATATAGAATAGAATAGAAGAATATAGAAAACATAATATAGAAGAGTGTTTTCAGATGTTTGGGGGAAACACTTGACAGCTGTTGCAGCATTTCAGGACAGAAAATGCCTGAAATGCTATCCTTTATTACATTGTAATAAAGGATAGAAGAGGAGCAGATGAAGATTTTGAGTGTGAGTGTGTGTGTGTGTGTGTGTGTGTGTGTGTGTGTGTGTGTGTGTGTGTGTGTGTGTGTGTGTGTGTGTGTGTGTGTGTGTGTGTGTGTGTGTGTGTGTGTTGAGGTTGACGTAATCCAGCAGTATGAATTAGTGATGAAGTTCTGTGTGTTTGCTATTAACGGTGGTTTGCGTTCAGAAACACACACACTTTCATATTCACACACACTTTCATATTCACAAACACACACTGCTTCTTTGGTCCTACTGACAAGATATTATTCTATGATTTTCTATTAGAAGCTTTTATTCTTCTTTCATGGTTGAATTTACGTTGAAGTGGAAAAAAATGCAGACAGAAGAAACGCAAAGCAAAGTTAAGTCGTGACGAGTCGTTTTGTTGCGTCGGTGCTGTCTGACTTCCTGTCTGACTTCCTGTCTGTCTGACTACTTGTCTGACTTCCTGTCCGTCTGACTTCCTGTCTGACTTCCTGTCTGACTACCTGTCTGTGTCTCATTGGTTCCCACTGAAGTTGAAGTCATTTAAAACACCTAAAAGCAGCTGGTAGTTACCATCAAACAAACAGGAGGATGTGGGGACTTTGTTGGGGACTACTTTCAGTGGCGGATGAATCCACACGGAGGGCTCCAATAATAAACTACCGTGTGTGTTCGCGGTGATGGAGGGCGCTCGTTAGGAGACAACTTCCCCATTGGTTTGAGTCTCAACATGAAGAAACATAAAGAATATCATCCGTTCATCTCTGACGTCGGGTCCAGACTCCATGATGTTCGTGTCTCCATGATGGTCGCCAAGCCAGAGACATGACGAAAGGCGAGACGCGCCCCCCCTGTCCAATCGTATCTGCCCAGCTCTGCTGTGTGTGTGATGTCATACCTTTCCATATGCCCCAAGCGGCATCATTAAAAGGCGTTGCCCTCAGGCGGTTCCAGTCATACCTGACAGAACAAAGTTTTTCTTGGGTTCACCCGGGGGGTTCCTCAAGGCTCCATGCTGGGCCCCATCTTCTTCTTGTTGGTTGTTGGACCTTTGGGGTCAATTTTTGAGAAAAGGAACAGCAAAGGTTCATTGCAGCCTTTGTTAAGATGTTTAAAGTTGGACTTGACTCGAGGAAACATCGGCGAGGTGGGGCAGCTGTCGCCATGGTAACATAAATCTTTCCAGCATCGTTCTTCTTTCTCTTTGTCATGGTTAGCAGTTGTTTACAGATCACTCTTCACTCCTATTGGTCAAAGTGATGACCGTAACAGGACAAAAACACGCTCCACTTCCTGTTGGGAAGTTGTGGTGTCCGACACATTGTCTTTCATGACGCGGTCTAAAACCACCGCCTGCCGGTGCGACCATCATTATGGTTCTGGTCTGATGGAGTCAGGATCATATCCAGTCTGGACCAGGTTTAAAGAGACTTGGACGAAGTGTTTTACCATCATGTGACCGACTCCGCCGCCATCTTGAGTTGTTTTTAGCGAAAGGAATGTTTTCCACTTTGTGACCATCCGTCATGTCAGTGGGATTATTATTAAACAACAATAACGGAGAAGACGTAACGTTAAGGAGCAGTTCAGAATCATGGGACAGATATATTCACATTATTAGCCTGAAAACGTACAAATATCTTTCAAAACATCTTTCTTTTTTGGGTGTGGAGAGGTAGCAAATGCAAATGCAAAAAAAAGAAGAAAGAATGATATAACAAATTGGATTTAAATGAAAATAAATAAATATCCTTTTTTTTTTAAATTAAAAATGTAATAAAATACATTTATTTAACAGATTAAAATAATGGATATGACAACAAACGTAATAACATGAATAACAGATGTTAATGAGTGTCCTTCATATATACTTTACTGTTTGGATGCTGTGTTTGTTCTGGACTGTGTGTACGTGTGTGTGTGTGTGTGTGTGTGTTGCAGTGAAGTGCTGCTCACTGATGGTCATCTAATGGTTTCACACAAACCCTCAGACTGACCGACCGTGTGTGTGTGTGTGTGTGTATGCATGTGTGTGTGTGTGTGTGTGTATGCATTTGTTTGTGTGTGTGTATGCATGTGTGTGTGTTTGGTGTGAACAACAGTTTCCACTCCAGCAACTTTTCCTCACGTTTTTAAAGTTTAAAGGAGCAGTCAGCTGTTTTTTCCTGTTTGTTTTCTGACCAATGAGGCGACGTCTCCCAGGTTGTGTTCAGATCTGTAGTTCGCTGCCTCACTCTGATTCAGGGAGAAATATTTATACACATGTTGTACTTTGACCTCATATCCCTTTGTGTTCAGACTGCAGTCAGGCGACGCAAACGTCCCGAACGCCACGCGCTTGCAAATTGTTTTGTGATTGGTCAGAATTTTGTGAGATGTTTGAAAATTAAATGTCTAATTTTGAGCTAAACCTGAGCTTAACTTGAGCTAAACCGGAGCTAAACCCCAGACGCAAACACATATACCACATTCTCTTTAAGATTATTTTCATAGACTTCTTCGTATGCAGCGAGTTTCCAGATGGTTTTTATGTGTTAGCTTAGCACCTTCAGAGGAGAAAACAATCACCTTCCAACAATTCAAACGTCTGACGGACTTTAAAGGAGGCATCAAAAAATGTGTTTCAGTATAAATGTTCTCCTACGTTTCCTCTCTGATATATAAATAGCTTCCATGTGAGTCACATGACTATCAAGGTATTAAATGATCATCATCAATGAACACAACGATCATCATGACGGCCCCATTAGAGGAGAACAGCTGCCATGTTTGTTTGAAGCTTTTAAGCTGAACAGATGAAACGGTGACTGATGGTGAGATGAATAAGACATGAACACAGTCTACTGGTCTGACTGGTCCGACTGGTCTGAAACTCACCACATCATCACTTTAGTTCATATTTAGACGTGTGACGTCGCAACCAAAAATGCTGCGACGATGTTCTCTTGTGCTTCGTCCTGGTTTCCTGAAGAGGTGGTGGAGGAGAGACAGGAAACCCACTGACTCAGGATCTGCTCTCACCCAGTAATAACCATAAAACCAGCAGCTATCCCATTACCGGAAGCTTCTGGGGGCTTGAAGCCGCAAGCAGCTCGGCGTGAGGGAAACACTGATCCCAGAGCTGTGGATAAAAAGCATCGGGAGGATGCTGGAAGTGTATGAAGCTCAGATTCCCACCGAAGATGGAACCAAGGATGCAGGGAACCGAACGGAACCAAGTCAAAATCCTAAACAGAACGTTTGTTTAGCGTTTTTCTTCTTCTGCGAGTTTTATTCCTCCAAAACCAACAAGTTGTTCTCATTTCCGAACAACTCATTTGAGTCTAATATGGACATCCTCGTCCACACATGTCACTTTATGTCCACACTCGTACAAATAAAGGTTCTTACCAGAACCATAACGGGGTTCTTCAGCTTGTCAACCGAGAACCCATCTACTTGTGGTGGAATCTTTATTTAAATGTTCCTCTTGGAATCCTTTCAGAGAGTTCTACCTACAACCCAACATCAAGGGTTACACCTCCTACAATCTACGAAAGGTCCACGACCCTCTGAGACGTTCTACAGAGAACCCACCTTTGGGGAAAAGTAACTTCTCTACGTATTTAAAGCCGTTTGATGACAACTTTCACAAGCTTAGGAGCTACTGTACGAGGAAATGTTGAAGAGATGAACACATCATCGTCTGCATACAGCTGTGTTTAAAAGAGAAAGATCATGTTAAAAAAGGAAGTTGCGTCTTTCCTTCACGTAATTCCATACAGCAAGTGGCCGTCATGAAGCTTTAGCATGTAATACAATAATCCACAATTATATATCTTGGGTTGTTCCGCTGCCAGCAGGTGGCGCTTTGCCCCTAAATAATCTGCTGCTGCTCAGATTCACGATATTTGATAGGTTCATCCAAATAAAACGTATTAGGAAATTGCATGTGACGGCGTTGTAGTGATTCCTGTCACCACCAGAAGGGGGAGACACGGGTCCGAATGTTTAAGTACTGAAAGATAATAACGTATTCTTCGTATGAAGAGTCGGACCGACTAGTGTAATGCTGCCGATGTGTTTCAGTACTTTTGTAGTTCTTCATAGTGGAGACGAAGAGGTGCTGAATGTTCCACACTGTTTTTAAACGCTTCTAGCACCAAGCAGAACCGTAGACCATCTTACGTAGACCGTCTTACGTAGACCGGGTCCAGACCTGCAGCCCACATGTCTCCGGTGATTCACACAGGTTCAGTATTTAACAATGTTGGTGGGTGTAGACTGAAATATACCGAAGTCACTGACTGGACTGTAGATCGTGTGTGTGTGTGTGTGTGTGTGTGTGTGTGTGTGTGTGTGTGTGTGTGTGTGTGTGTGTGTGTGTGTGTGTGTGTGTCTGT
This sequence comes from Eutrigla gurnardus, assembly GCF_963514095.1. NCBI lineage: Eukaryota > Metazoa > Chordata > Actinopteri > Perciformes > Triglidae > Eutrigla > Eutrigla gurnardus. Next base: position 24,761,144 of record NC_139922.1, on the reverse strand, counting down.
GTGTGTGTGTCTGTGTGTGTGTGTGTGAGAGCAGCTGAACACAACCAGTCAGGCTGAAAGTTTATTCATAATTCATCAACACACTGGAGATTGGAGGCTGAGCGTACAGGAAGGTGACTGTGTGCAGTATTTGTACTATATGCAGTATAAAGAATAGTATATACAGTATGTATATGACACACACACACACAGATAAACAATGTCAGTTCGGTCTGAAACTTAAAGGCCAAATGTTGGCAGTTCAAGTGAAAGTGTCAGTACTTGTAGTACTGTAGTATTTGTAGTACTAATGAGTAGCAGTACTCCAGCAGCAGGTCACGTTTTTGAATGTTGAGCCTGATTTATTCATCGTGAACTCTCTGGTCTGGGCCGGCGCTCTTCGGCCATGAAGAGGTTAAACCTGCAGACTCGCTGTGATTCAAACCAAAGCTGTTTTATTATCCCACTGTGGACTTTATGCAATAAACCCACAACAATAACTTTTCATCTGACGAAGAGCAGCTTCACAGGGAACTTTATTGTGGCGGGTTTATTGAATGCCGAACGCAGAGGGAGAAACAAAAAGATCATCTTTAATAACCTTCATCCTCATCACGTGACCTTGACTTCAGCTGCAGATCAGGATCCACAACGACACGACACCATGAACACATTTCTCTCATAGGAATAGTATGTGTTTTGATCTGCATGTGTAATTAATTTAATTAAGACAATTAAAAACGGTTCTCAAGTTGACTGGGAAAAAGTGTTCGGGGTCACCAGGACCCTGGTAGTTGGTCCTCTGCCTGTCAGACGCTGCTCGGGTCACCAGGACCCTGGTAGTCGGTCCTTTCCCTGTCAGACGCTGCTCAGGGTCACCAGGACCCTGGTAGTTGGTCCTCTGCCTGTCAGACGCTGCTCAGGCTTTTGTAGTTTGTTGTGATTTAACATTCTGAGAATCGAGAGCGCCGAATGTAGATTCCTCCGCCGCTAGGTTAGAGATGACTGATGGTTCGGGTCTTCAGTAGGAACCAATGAGATGCAGACAGGAAGTCAAATGGTTCTAAGAGACGGCCTGACATGTTGCTGGTTTGAGTTCTGATATAAAGTATTGATTATCACTGGACTGATTGCTGAAGACGGAGATTTAAGGACGACGTTGACTTTAAAGTTTACTGAATTTCTCAACTTTTCCATCTCATTCCTTCTCTCATCTCCTCCTTTCGTATATTGATATTTTATCCTCCTCTCTCCTGCTCTTTTCATTTTCCACATCTGTCTCCTCTCCTCCTTCCTTCTCTCCTCCTTCTTTCTTTCTTTCTTTCTTTCTTTCTTTCTTTCTTTCTTTCTTTCTTTCTTTCTTTCTTTCTTTCTTTCCTCTCCATCCTTCTTTGTTCCCTTCTCCTGTGTCCTCTCCTCTGTCCTTCTCTCCTCCTCCCTCCTCTCCTTTGACAACTTCATTTCTCCTCCTGGTTTGTCTCTCACTCTCCGTCTCTTTTCTCTGTTTGTGTCTCCTGACAGGACGACCATACATGGACATGGAGTAAGGACCGCCTGACGCCTCCTCCTCCTCCTCCTCCTCTTCCACTAATGCCCCTCTGACAAACAGTAAAACACATCGGCAGATAAAAGGAAAAATGAAAGAGGGCAAAAAACAGCAAGCAGAAGCAGGAAGGGAGAGATAGGGGCGAGCGAGGCAGCACATCCATAATCTCCACTTAGAGTGAGCGAGGCCGTTCTGTCGATCCGGCAACTTCAGGAACCATCATCACAATTTAATAAGAATCTGAAAGGCTGCAGCGCTGCAACAGATCTGTCTTCAGAGGGGAGAGGGCGGGCGAGAGATCTCCACACAGACAGACAGAGAGAGAGAGAGAGAGAGGCCAGACACAAATGTTTTAACCCCTTCCTGCCTGGATTTATATCTTTTTGTCTTTTTGTTGTTTGAGTCCCAGCAGCAATAAACCTGCGACATCAGACAACAATAACCGTATTATTACACTATTATTATATTATTATTGGACGCGTGTCCAACGCGCATCAAGCCACCGAGAGACAACAAACTGGGTTTTCTACCACGAGAGTCGTGAAGTGAAGATGCTCAGGGTTTTTTTTCCTCAGAAGCTGAACGTTTTGGGGGAGACCCGGAGATATTCCAGCTGATTGTTAAAGTAGCCGTTTAACCCCGAGGAGCGCCTTGCAAGCAAAGCTCTGCTTTTATGTTGAAGAGCAACAGGAAGTGCTCCGTCCTCTTTCAGTGGGAGGACGCCAGAAGCCAAATAAAAAGCCTTCTCGCTCCTTCACGGCGTTGTCTTTCATGGCTTGACACCTGACTGACCCCTCCCTCCTCCTCCTCCTCCTCCTCCTCCTCCTCCACCTCCTCCTCCCCCCTCCTCCCCCCTCAACATGTCCGCCTGCCTCCTCCTCTCTCGCCGCCCCGCCCACTCAAGTAAATCTGGGCAGGAGGAGAAGAAGTGAGGACTTAGTCAGCTCACCTGGACTCCACCCACCCCCACCCCCCACGAGGACTCCACTCTCTACAGGCGGAGACGTTCTGATGCAAGATGGCGGCCGGCGTGGCGACGTGGCTGCCGTTTGCGCGGGCGGCGGCAGTGGGATGGCTGCCGCTGGCCAAGAAGACGATGCCCAAACCTCCCGTGGACAACTCGTCCAGATCCGACGAGATCCTGTACGTCAACGTCAGTGGAGTCCGGTTTCAGGTGGGTGTGGTCTCTACTGAGCTGATCCAGGATCTGACCTTAGTACGTCCAGAACAAGCCGCCGAGCCCCGAAGCTCCGCCCCCGTTGTGTGGAACTGGTCTAAATCCTACATTACCCAGCCTCGGCAGCAGAGTCGTGATGTTAGTTTTCCTAAAACCAAGAGATAGTCCACAATAATACAGAAACAACTGCTTCCTGATTGGTCCACTGAGAAGTGACGAGTCATGTTTTAGTCATGTGACTACCTATAACAAGTCGTTTTATTCAGTCATTCTTTAAAATATTTTCTTCTCCTCAAATAAATGTGTGAATAAGTGGCATTGTTAATATAAAGTGTTTAAACATTTTTTATTTATGTAAATTTACATTTAAATGATTTTTTTTTATGCCAGAAGAGACTTTGTGTAAGGGGATCAAACACTGGGATGAAGTTTTGGCCGACGCTCACATCTGTCAAATGATTTTAATTTCTGCTCCGTCGTCTGAGTGATGGAAGATCATAAAGCTGACTCAGCTTTTTTTGTACACTTCCTGTTCCTTCATCTGGACGTTGATGTGTTGAGTTCTGTGTTCAACACAAGAGATTTTAATGTTTTGTTGTACGATATAAAACAAGGATATGATTCATTTATTTTCTGCAATAATCCAGAATTGCGTTGATGGTTGCGGCGATGCTAACCGCAGCAATGCTAACTGCAGCAATGCTAACTGCAGCAATGCTAACTTCCTCTTAGACTATAAAAACATGTGTCTTCACAATTATGAATTTCTCCTGAAACGTCAGATTCCAGCTCCCCGAGTCGTCTGGCAACAACATATGATATCTCTGACATGATGTCCATCACAGAATTGATTTCTGGGACTTGTAGTTCTAAAGACCCGAGTGATTTTCAACGAGGCAGAATGTGATAGAAGCCTTTATGAAGTGGAGACCTGTCGGATTAGTGGTACGGTCCGTTACCGCCACGCTGTAAAAGCTGTAATCAGCACATCCATGTGCGTTTGGGCAGATATAATAACAACAGAAATAGATTTAAGGGGCTTTCAGCTGTTTGTGCCGACGTGGCAGAACACGGAGAACGTTCAGAACACGGAGAACATTCAGAACACGGAGAACATTCAGAACACGGAGAATGTTTAGAACACAAGAACCTTCAGAACACGGAGAACATTGTTGGCTTTGTCCTGATGGTTAGAGAGAACGTTGCTGCTATAAATACAAAAATAACATTGAAGCATAAAACGACTTCAGTGTTCGTTAGAGACGGTTCAGTGCTTCTCCTCCTCTTCATCATCATCATCATCATCTACTGCATTTTCAGCTAGATTTTACTTCCATTTGTTTTAAAAAGGACAGTACATATACATTACATATATTTTTGTATATATTATACTGTATATGTATTGTTATATATATTATTGTATATTATATATATATATATATTATTGTATATATTATTGTATATTATATATATATTAGGGCTGTCAAAGTTAACGCAACATCCTCTTAACGCCGTTAATTTTTTTAACGCGCGATTAACGCTCGGTATTTAAAAAAAAAAAAACGCGCATTGTATGATTTATGGCCGTCGGTGGCACCTGTAGTCTTGATCCAGAGGGAAGGTGCCTGTCCACAGGCAGCGGTGTTTCCCCGCGTCCCATTCATTGTCTATGTGAAAAGCCGTGCAATGCATTCTGGTGGCGTTGCGGCGAATGTCGAGAGACGGCGCGCGAGTTGGCCGCTCCTCATTTGCCTAAAGTATAAGTCGAATCTACTTTATGCTAATCAGAGGCGCCGGGCTCGACTCGCCGCCTCGGGAACGCTCGCGAACGCTCGCAAAAAGTTGTTGTTTAAAGGAGTCATCACCTGGTTTTATACGTATCCAGCCCCCCTTGGATCGCTTTGGATCAATTCGTAAAACTTATTAGAAAAAAAAAAAAATGTTTTAATCAAACATTGAGCTTGTTCTGACCCTTTTTCGTACCGCGATTTTATCACGCGAGATTACGCGCGAGGTTTTGACTGGTCCGGATGTGCATTGTATAATATGTAATGAGGCGCGCGTTGATTCGCCGCAGGAAGGACAGAGCCGGGGGGGCTTGCCTGCATGCAGACTCCAAAACATAATGGCGGCGCTTCGGCGATTTCAGGTAGCGGACGGGGCGGGGTTGGGTGGTGAAAGAGGGGTGGGCTTATGCAAGTAGCCGCCACGGTGACGTCACCGAAGGCGCAGAATCAAAATCTCGTGCTTTAGGAATGCACACCCTTGTGTGCTATTCCTGTTCGGAAAAAGAGCAGAAGCGAAAAAACGGCGCCACTCTCAAACTCCAGCCTTTCAGGCAAGTTTCAACTGAGGTCAAACACAGATATGCATGTTTTAACAAGAGAAATTGCGATTTCCGGGTGATGACTCCTTTAAAGGAGAGCGCCTGTCAATCATCCTCTAGTGGCAGCCCACCAAGCGTGCAATACTGGGAAGCGGCGTGTCCACACGCGTTTAAAATCGATTTGTGAACGGCAAATTCACCTTCAAAAGACTGCCAGATGGTTCAGTCGATAAGACCAAAGTCATCTGCGCGTACTGTGGGTATGAAATGAGCTACCATAGAAGCACGTCCAGTCTGAGATATCACTTGCAAGCCAATGCACTTATATCCTAACTGTACTTATCTCCTGTTACACTATCTCCTGTGACATGTTCACTTTAATTGTTTGTGATATATTCTTATAACCCTGTTTTGATCCCATGTTTTGGTAAGGGGATATTTGAAGTGTTAAATAAACATTTTCATAAATCAAGTATATTTGCCCTTATGTTGTTAAAAGTATTAAGAATATGAAAAAAATACATTAAGGTACATTTAGAAGAAGAAAAAAAAAATGTGCCAAAAAATGCGATTAATTTGCGATTAATCACGAGTTAACTATGGACAAAATGCGATTAATCGCGATTAAAAAAATCAATCTTTTGACAGCCCTAATATATATATATATATATATATATATTATTGTATATATTATTGTAAATATATATATTGTTATATATATATATTATTATGAAAATTATACTGTTATCCCTGCAGACATGGAAGAACACCCTGGACCGGTACCCAGAGACCCTGCTGGGCTCCTCGGAGAAGGAGTTCTTCTACAACGAGGAAACGCAGGAGTACTTCTTCGACCGGGACCCTGAGATGTTCCGGCACATTCTGAACTTCTACCGCACTGGGAAGCTCCACTACCCGCGCAACGAGTGCATCCAGGCCTTCGACGAGGAGCTGGCCTTCTACGGGATCATACCCGAGATCATCGGGGACTGCTGCATGGAGGTAGGCCTCTACAAATCTACATCGTTATGTTTACACAACTAAACTACTTGGTTCTAACGGGACACGAACATCGGCCTCCTGGGTGAAAGTCCTGTGTTTCTGACCCGTCCACAATCCAGACCTCCTCCAGACCTCTTCCCTACATGGACCTCTACCCTTTGAAACTAATTTGCAAGTAAAAGCCCTCCTTCCTTTGCTCAGCTTTTACTGAACTTTGATCTTTTGATGCTGCACATCTCTCCAGGAGAGCATCATCAGGTCTGAGGGGGGTACCTAACCAGACTCCATTACGGAGGCGGTGATGAGTCCTCTGATACCGTCGCCGGCTCACACGCACGCTCTGATTGGCTCTTTTATTGCCTCCTAACCCGCCTCCACTTTTCTGTAAGTGATTTCTTTAATGAGCCATAAACAAGCAGATCTTCCTTCAGAGCTCTTTGTATCCCCGTTATGGGGGACCAGCCGGGTCCTCTGAGCAGGTTCTATCTCTACATCCTGATCTGATCCGTCCACGTCCTGGTCCACATCACTTCCGCTTTTTATTTTATTTTCATTCTTCTTGTAATTTCACAGATTATGCCGTTTGTTTTCTGGTTATTCATGTATTGAATTAAATTACAGCATTTTACTTCTGGTCAGGGAATTGAAGCAAAAAAGTAAATTTCATTATTTATTGCTGCAGTTACCTTGCTGGCTATTTATTACAGTTATTATTATTTATTATTATTATTGATAATAATAACGTCCTCCTGAGACCTGTTAGTTTATAAGCACCTGTAGGGTCTCATCGTTAAAACTGTAATTTATTACCAATAGAAAATGGCGAAGAAAACTTCAATCACTAATATGTTTCTACGTGTGAAGCCACTCTGACCGAATGGATTATTGTGAGTCTGATGTGGTCGGACGTGATCTGACGTGGTCTTGCTCCCCCTCTGAAGGAGTACCGCGACAGGAAGAAGGAGAACCAGGAGCGCCTGGCGGAGGACACGGAGGCCAACGAGGCAATGGACGCCCCACTGCCCCCCCACAGCACCTCCCGGGAGCGCCTGTGGCGGGCCTTCGAGAACCCCCACACCTCCACCATGGCGCTGGTCTTCTACTACGTTACAGGCTTCTTCATCGCCGTGTCGGTGATCGCCAACGTGGTGGAGACGGTGCCCTGCCGGCCCCCCCGGGGCAGCGTGAAGGACCTGCCCTGCGGCGAGAAGTACCAGTTGGCCTTCTTCTGCATGGACACGGCGTGCGTGCTCATCTTCACCTTCGAGTACCTGATGCGCCTGTTCGCGGCGCCGAGCCGCTGCAAGTTCATGCGCTCGGTGATGTCGGTGATCGACGTGGTGGCCATCATGCCATACTACATCGGCCTGGTGATGCCGGAGAACGAGGACGTGAGCGGCGCCTTCGTCACGCTGCGCGTATTCCGCGTCTTCCGCATCTTCAAGTTCTCGCGCCACTCGCAGGGCCTGCGGATCCTCGGCTACACGCTGAAGAGCTGCGCCTCGGAGCTGGGCTTCCTGCTCTTCTCCCTCACCATGGCCATCATCATCTTCGCCACCGTCATGTTCTACGCCGAGAAGGGCACCAAGGGCTCCACCTTCACCTCCATCCCGGCCTCCTTCTGGTACACCATCGTCACCATGACGACGCTCGGGTGAGTTCCACGCCCCGTGTGTGAATTCTTGTCTTTCTGTATTTGTGAGGTCTGAAGGCATGGTGGGATCCAAAATGTCCCCTGATGTGCCTGGTGCCCAGAATGATAGAAAAATCTTTTGTTTTGTGTGTGTGTGTGTGTTGATTTTGCTCTCTACTGCCCCCACCACAATTCGATAGGTAATGCAGTGTGTGTAAAGTGGGGTTTTTTTTGTCACATGGTCGATGACAAGCCAGTGGCTCAGGAAGTGGATGGATGGTCCATCTGTAAGCCTTTCACATCAGACAAATCACATCACTTTTGTGTGTAATGTGGACCCCATTAGGGATGAAGACCAGAAGTGTCCCCACAAGAGGCCAACAAAACAAACGTTTCAATTGTTAATTTGAAGTGAAAATAGTTTTTTACAATCACTCTTAAAACTTCCTGATTTTTTTCAAAAATGTCTGACTGCTGGAATGGGAGGTACCCACATGTGACCATTAACTGGTGGACCCCACAACAGACAAATACAAGACTGTGTGTGTGTTTTCTATACCGAACAGATTTCATATTGCTGCTGGCAACCACATTGCTGTTAACGCGGTCGCCATGGCAACCCCCCGCCCCCCCAGCAGTTGTCCCGTTTGGTGGCGGGTCATGTGACACGTGGTTATTATTATTATTGGATGTGGAGGAAAGTTTTACAGTCTGTTTCCTCCATGAAATCAGTCGAAGTGTGAAAAACCTCCCACTCATTGCTTCTTGAGTACGATGGTGTGTTACTTCACCCCGCTGCCACCCACACAAACACACACACACACACACACACACACACACACACACACACACACACACACACACACACACACACACACACACACACACACACACACACACACACACAGGCAGCAGGATGGCGTCTTCACCCTGCAGGTCTGATCTATTGTCTGCTGTTCAAAGAGCCGATGGAAATATCAGAAATAGAGAGTGAGTCAGTGAAGCTGCTGCTGACCGAACACACACACACACACACACACGCACGCACGCACACACACACACACACACACACGCACACACACACACACACACACACACACACACACACACACTGCTACCTGTCTGTGAATGGGGAAACGGTGTGAATGAAGAAGATGGTTATGTTGATGTGACAAATTCCAAAATATCATTGATTCATATAAATGTTAAATATCATTCATCATCCGCACGTTATTGTGATTAAATTAAATATTGTTTTGAGCTTCAGACTTTTATAATATTGCTTTTATAATATAAAATAAATTTTTATATTTATGTACACTCAATATTAAATTATAAATGCTATAAGTGAACTTGTTAAATAAAATATTAAATATTAGATAAGGCAGTAATGGACTCTGTTTTTACATAACGGATTTCTATTTTTTATTAGTCTGCGATTCATTTGGACGTCATTGATAAACATTTCACATTCTTTGATACAAAACCAGTGTTTGTATTAGAATTATTTCGCGTTTATTTAAAATAACTATGTGTTATGAAATGAAATCTTTGTAGTTGGTTCAGTCTCCTGTTCACACTGAAATTGGTCTGTATTGATCGGTAGGTATTGATCGGTATTGGTGACGTCATCCTGATGGCAGATATTTCATTTTACAGCATGCAGATGTTTTAATCAATAATCCATATAATTAATGATAATAATCATCATCATCATCTATTAGGAGACTTTAAAGGTCCCAGACTGGAGGTTGGAGGTTTTTGTTTGGATTTTAGTCTTATTGATCGTAGCGATCACATAGATCCAGAGGGGTATTCCACCAAACTCTCTAATTAAAGCGGCGCTTACCTGGTTAAGCCTGGTTAGAACTAACGCCAACTTCCACTTGCGGCTAAACCCATTCCACTAACGCATTTCAGCAGCGCCTTGTTGAGGCTAATTCAAGCCAGGTTAACGTTGTGGTGTGTTACGCCGTTCACGGGATATGAAGCCAGACCAGAACCATGAATGTCGAATCATCGAGAAAATGGCAGAAAAGACCAGAGCAAAAATTATTGATGGAACTGTACGAGGAGTACAAACCCATCATAACCGAAAAAGATGATAGTGAAAAAACAAAAATTGCGAGGCTGCTTGGGCAAGAATTGCCGAGCGATTAAATACGGAAGTACCGTTAAGAGTAACATGTTCTAATATAACACTATATTTGGGTTCTGGGGAAATTGTATGACATATTTATCATAGTTAAGGTAAAATGTTGGTCTAATTCTCTGATCTAAAGACAAATATACAGGCAAAAAAAAAAAATGTCCTCGCCGGGATGTGAACCTGCGAGATGCCCACATCTGAGGGCAGGTGCATCACCACTCACCCAACTGAGGGCTTTAAATTATGATATGGCCAGTCGGTCTTAAACAAAATAAACGATTTATTCATATTTTTTTAATTGCAAGCATGTATTTTTAGACGCTTGATGAAAATATAGTCTGTTTGTACTTCATATATGTAATTTTGGTCATTTTGGTCATTTTTGGTCTTTCACGTGACGAAATCACGAGGACTAGGCTTGGCGGAACCTTCTGCTGGTACAGTTGTTTCCGACAGACGGACTTCTCTGAAACCCCCTCTAAAGTAAGCCTGATGGTTAGCCTGCCCTGGAGCAGGCTAGTTTGGTCGGATAAATTCCCATGGTTGATGGAACGCAACTCTCGCTAAAGGTAGCGAGGCTTATCGAAATTAGCCCGGCTTTGCGCTTAGCGAGTTTGATGGAATACCCCTCTGATCTCATAGATAAACAGATCAAAACGAAACTGTTTCATGTTTTGTGTTTTCTAGAGCTTGATTTTAAACATAAAGTTTCAGATGTTCTCTTCTGCAGAGAGGGCGAGCAGCTGACAAAGTCAAAGATATTCTAAATATACTAGATATGAAAGTTAAGTAACAGGTAATAACACAAGTATACAGAGTTTATGGATCCGTCCCTCCAGGATCTAAGACATTGTGATGTACGTTAGCTTGTTTTGGGTTTTTTTCCAATGAATTTGAAAGATTATTGAACAATATATCAATATGTAAAACTGGCAACAAACTCATCTGACCTGCATGATAAATCACTTTTACGGCCCGATGAAGTCAGATTAATTATGAATCAGATTAAAAACAACGGGAGTCGACCCAAACTGCTGCTGGGAGACGGAGGATTTAGGACCGGCGATAAAACATCATGTAAGAGAATAAAAGCATCAAACAATGAAATAAGAAGTTAGGAGACATTCATTAAACTCCCGTCAAAGGAGGTTTGATTTAAAACCATCAATTTTATTCTGACGGATTACAGACATATTTTATAGAAGTCTTAAGAATATAATAAAACATAATATTTTTTATTGTGTCACAGATGAGATGCTTGAAAAACAATCAAATCATATTAAATAAGATAATTAGAAATCTGAAGGTCTACGATGGCGTATAAGGGTAATCTGTTTATTGATCGGGGCGGTTTGGCTAAGATGCTAGCAATAGCTTTCACTTGTTGTCATAGCAACGGCAAACATCCGATGTCACAAATGTGTGACTTTTTTTCGCAAAATATTGCCGCCTTCTCTCAGATCCATTTTTTTCTTTAGGGGCCCTGATACGCCGTTGTAGAAGATCCCACTGCTTGAATTAAAGGAGAAATATTTACAAAAAGATGGAAATTCAGAGTTTTTTTAAAATTGTAGTTAAATCTAAATACATGAAATGTGGATTGAAACTCCCTCTGAGCTTCTTTCTAACATCCTCTAACTGCGTTTTATTGCAGCTCGTCTCTCGTGTGTCTCTACTGTTGATTTCAAATGTCCCCAAATAAATGAATGATGATATCATAAGTTATATAGGCGCGATATTACAAGGACATTCTAGCTGTCAAGTATTTTCTCCTCTGAAGATTTTCTACAGCAGTGATGGTTAGAAATGAGCCAGCTCTTTAGTCCCAGTGCTCCTGTTTTACTGGTTTTACTGGTTTCTCCTCGTGTCCTCCTGCTGGCTGATCTCCGTACCTCCTCCTCCTCCTCCTCATCTGTTTCTCTTTGTTCACGTTGTTATCGTTGTTTTTCATCACGCTGCTTTTATTGCTTTGCTCCTGTGTTTTATTGCCGTGCAAATAAACGGGAAGTGAAATCATAATCATATAAACCAGCTGCGGAAGCAATATATACCGTGTGTGTGTGTGTGTGTGTGTGTGTGTGTGTGTGTGTGTGTGTGTGAGAGAGAGAGAGAGAGAGAGAGAGAGAGAGAGAGAGAGAGAGAGAGAGAGAGAGAGAGCGAGGTCTGTCGTAGCTCGTTGAGAGGAAACAGCTGACTGTTTGTCTCTGGCTACAGACAATCCTCATCCTCCTCTTCCTCCTCTTCCTCATCCTCCCCATCCTTATCCTCATCTTCCTCCTCTTCCTCATCCTCCTCATCCTTATGCTCATCTTCCTCCTCTTCCTCCTCACCCTCATCCACATGTTGCTGACGTACCTAGCTAAGCTAAACAAACCTACGACACTCTGAGACTTTAACGGTAAACCGACAAACATCACATGTGGAGTTCAGGGACCAATCAGACAGATCAATAAATATGAAATCAGGTTTCCATAGAGACACAGGAAGGGGCGGCGCTTAGCCTCTACATATCCACTGTGCAGAGGATTGTGGGTCAGAAGAGCATGATGCTGATGCCGTTGGACGACCCTTTTTTCCAGATCTGATCATCTCATCGTTGACGGTAAAATAACTCAAGTTGAATTCACTTAAATTCGTCATTTATGAATGAAATGTTAGAATAAAGAGTTAACCTGCAGTTCAGATCTGCTTTGAACATCTTGTGTGTTTAACGTCACTCTTAACGGCCAATCAGAATCCGGGTCTATTAGAAAGCATCAGTCTGGAGGTAACGTGATCTTTTGAGATCTTTAGTGATCTTTAGTTACATAAATCACACGAGACCAAGCGAGTGACTTCACCGGCTGTAGACTGTAGAGAGTTTGTTTCTGCTGCAGAGCACTTTACCATCAACATTATTTATAAGAGGAGGAGGCGAAGCCGCCATTTCCTCCGAGGAGCAGGATGTATACGAGAGCAGCAGGTCTTCTGAAACCGCCTGACGGACTTCTAGACCGTCTCCACGCCTCACACTGTTAATGTTTTAATGGCAGACCGGCAGGAATCCTGGAGAATCAAAGACAGTTACCCAGACGCTGAGAAGGTTGGAGGTTCACGGTTTCTCTCCTCCATTTCCTCCAGCTGAGAGACGCAACAAAATGGCTGCCGTGACCCTCTCCAGACCCTCAGACGCCGGCGAGTCTTCAGTGACCCGGAACAGATACTAGCTGCGCCTGATCAGTGCCATTAAGACAAAATAAAGACATTTCAGGAATCAAACACAGACGACATGAGTCAGATAAATAGATATGATGTAATTGTTGCATTAGACCAGACGTCTTCAAGGTTTTCAGGCCAAGGACCCCCGAGGCCTATAGAGACCCAGTGGAGGGACCCCCTATTACATATCGTATAATGTTCCTTATTAAACCAATGATAATGTGTAGTGTAGCCTATAGTTCCATGTATAACAGTACTTTGTAATGATGGATGGATACAATGCTACTCGCATTAGTTAGTAGATCAGTATTAATTATCTCTCACAGTTCAGTCTGAGGGTTCAGGGTTCAGGTCTCCTCGTTGTGATGGACTGTTAGAAAACACAACTTACATAAACTTGCCAATGAATGAAGGAATCATCTTAATGTGGAGAGAGAGAGAGAGAGTGAGAGAGACATTCCGAGGTCCACAGTGTGAAACTGATCAATAACCTGCGATTGATCGGTCTCGGCAGCGGCCCTGTAATGAGTCTCTGATCTATGCTGCTGTGGGTCTACACGGTGGGTCTGGGATTATATTCATTATCATCAATAATAGCTCTGTAGGATTCATCCACATACTCTACTTCTCCTTCTACCATTATTATTATCTACATGTTTACACTTAATAACTATTATGTAATGTAAATGTAAATTATGGGATGTTTGCTCCATCAGTTGTTTGGGTTTGATAACCTTTGACCTTGCCGTTGTAACATAACTCCTTGTAATCACATGTATCTTCCCCTTATTGAAATCCTCGAATTAAGAAGGATTTAAATGTAAAGGTCCGTCTCTCCTTTCTCCCGTTGCATGATGGGAAAGTGAGTGCGAGAGTTGGCTCTGCGTGTGTTCGTGTTATTTAACGGGTCACACTTGTATAATATGATGTTACACACAGCGGGAACATGACATTTAGCTCAGCTCAGCTCGTTATGCAATATGCTAATCGCCAGGTTGTACTAATCAGCGGTGGATGTTAACGGAGACATTATGCTAATGAGGAAGAAATGTTCATCAATGATTTAGTCCGGCGAGAATCTGGAAATGGAAACTCTTTCATTCAGGGTTTTTTTGTTTTGTTTTTGTTGACCAATCAGAGAGCTTCGATTCCAGTATTACTCCTCAGTGTTGGAGGAAGTATTCAGGGCTGATACTGCAGTAAAAGTACATCGGCAGAGTCAGTCAACTGTGACTGTTCTACTATTATATACTCTAGTATAGATTATTCATACTCATGCATTCATTTAAAAGTACTAATCACACAGTAAAAATACACGTTGTAGTTAAAGTGTGAATACAACACCATCAAAATACTCTGTTGTAGTCAAAGTACTAATACAATACCATCAAAATACTCTGTTGTAGTTGAAGTACTAATACAGTAGTTAAAATAGTCTGTTCCAGTAAAAGTACTGTGTTAATCATGAATGTTCCTCAGTGGACCCTTCATTAACGTTAGCTGTTAGCTTAGCAGGGCGATGCTAACTGCTAACGTTGCTCTCCTGCTGATTTCAACAAGGACTTGCTGTAAAAGGATCTCTGATGTTTTGTGGCGTCGGCGTCGGTCTGCAGCAGCTCATCATGTCAAAGGGTTCCATTCCCTGCCCCTCCTGACCCTCTGCCAACGTGCCCTCGAGCAAACCTCGTCATAAGAATAATGTTAGTTTGTGTTCTCTCAGGCTTTAATCTGAAAGTCGTGACCTTTGTAGCTTCACCCTGTGCTGATGGTCATCTTTATTCATATAACCACAAACACACACACATTTATGTACACACACATGTACGTACACACACGTACACACAAACACATGCATAAACGCACACGCACACATGTATGTATACACACACACACAGACACACACAACCGCGTTCAAATACCTGATGGGTGAGGCTGTTACCACGGTTACATATGTGTTTTTAAGGCAGGTTTTGGTGGTCGGGGTGTTATAATCAGATTAAAGTACAATTTCATGTTCCAGATATTCAGACAGATGGCTCGTAGTGTGTGTGTGTATGTGTGTAGGTGTGTGTGTGTGTGGAGAAATATTACCTTATCAGACTTCCTGTCTGGAACGTTGAAGCCGGCTGGGATTAAATACACTCATTTTAAATTCTCTTATGACTCCATCGTCAGCGTTTTATTAAATCTGTTTTATTTTCACTGTAGTTCAGTTTATTTACAGCAGAACTCAAACAGGGTCCAACTGGGACATGGCAATGTAATACAGTAACTTTTTTTTTACAAAAATTCAACTGTGAAAAAAATTGCCTGCATGCTGGACGGTGCAGGTGAAGATTCCTAGAAGTCTTTGTTGTAAGGAAAAATAATTATGGATATAAAACAAGGAAACAACGATTTATGGCAAATTAATTCACCTTATATTTGAAAAAATATATATTTTTCATATTGAAAGGAGAACAGAACACCAGCACCTGTCCCGGTACCGGTTGTGTTTCTGGTGCTCTTTAACGATTCAACCGTTCACAACACCATCTCGGATGGAGACAGTGAGACAGGACCGGTATCTTATGGTGTGAGGGGAGACAGTGAGACAGGACCGGTATCTTATGGTGTGAGGGGAGACAGTGAGACAGGACCGGTATCTTATGGTGTGAGGGGAGACAGTGAGACAGGACCGGTATCTTATGGTGTGAGGGGAGACAGTGAGACAGGACCGGTATCTTATGGTGTGAGGGGAGACAGTGAGACAGGACCGGTATCTTACGGTGTGAGGGGAGACAGTGAGACAGGACCAGTATCTTACGGAGTGAGGGGAGACAGTGAGACAGGACCGGTATCTTATGGTGTGAGGGGAGACAGTGAGACAGGACCGGTATCTTATGGTGTGAGGGGAGACAGTGAGACAGGACCGGTATCTTATGGTGTGAGGGGAGACAGTGAGACAGGACCGGTATCTTATGGTGTGAGGGGAGACAGTGAGACAGGACCAGTATCTTACGGTGTGAGGGGAGACAGTGAGACAGGACCAGTATCTTACGGTGTGAGGGGAGACAGTGAGACAGGACCAGTATCTTACGGAGCGAGGGGAGACAAGTGTTACAGGCACAGCAACTTTCTGTACGAATAAACGATGACTTTTGACGCTCAAGTCGCTCCGCCTGGTTACTTTTCCTCACAAACATTCAGCGAAGAAGAGACCAGGGTCAGAGCCAATAAGAGACGAAGGCCCGCTCCTACTCGGCCTCTGATTGGCTCAGACCGTGGTGATTAATCTCTGTATGTTGTGGGGGGGGAAAACATGACGCTACACACATAAACAAACCAGCTGAATGTTAGGAGCACCGGTTTTTGGTTGCATGTTTATTTATTGTTTTTTTTTTGTTGGTAGTAATACTACTGGAGTAATTTGACTGTTATACGACTGTAGTTATACTATTGTAGTAATACGACTGTATCAATACTACTGTAGTAATACGACTTTAGTTATGCGACTGTATAATACTAGTGTAGTTATGTGACTATAGTAATACTATTGTAGTAACACGACTGTTATACGACTGTAGTAATATTATTGTGGTAATATGACTGCAGTAATACGACTGTTGTTATACGACTAGTAATACAACTGTAGTAATACTACTGTAGTTATATGACTGTAGTAATACTATTGTAGTAATACGACTGTAGTTATACTATTGTAGTAACACGACTGTTATACGACTGTAGTAATATTATTGTGGTAATATGACTGCAGTAATACGACTGTAGTTATACGACTAGTAATACAACTGTAGTAATACTACTGTAGTTATATGACTGTAGTAATACTATTGTAGTAATACGACTGTAGTAATACTACTGTAGTAATACAACTGTGGTTATATGACGTAGTAATACTATAACTGTTGTTGTTGTTGTTGCTGTTGTTGTGCTGCTGTTGTTGTTGTTGCGGTTGTTGCTGCTGTTGTTGCTGTTGTTGTTGCTGTTGCTGTTGTTGTTGTTGCTGCTGTTGTTGCTGTTGCTGTTGTTGTTTTTGCTTCTGTTGTTGCTGTTGTTGCTGCTGTTGCTGTTGTTGTTGCTGTGGCTGCTGTTGTTGCTGTTGTTGTTGCTGTTGTTGTTGTTGCTGTTGTTGCTGCTGTTAGCAGCTTCATGCAGAGATAAGAATAGGGATGGAGGATTCTTCTGGATGCATTCACTCAGAAGCTGAAGGTCTTATCTGAGAAGCTCTCTGTTAACCTGAAATAAAAGTCTCATTGTTTCCTTCAGCACAGACTGCACATGAACATGATTTCTGATTTACTGAGACCGAAGCTTCAGGAGGAAATGTCAGAGCAGAGATAAAGAGGAGGAGGAGGAGGAGGAGGAGGAGGGAGCTCTTCATTTTAACGTGAGGAAGGTGGGTCGGAGGTGAGATGTGGAGACAAACTGCCTCCTGAGAGCAGAAACAAAGTTGTGGTGAGAAGTGATGAAGAGGAGCTGCAAGACGGCAGCAACTAAAGCTGCCACATATAACTATAATATCATATACTCTAGATATATAATATAGTGCTGTACAAGTACAACATCCACCTCGTAGGATGGAGCAGGAAATACTCAAATAAAGTAGCTGAAAAGAACTTGATGGGTGTGAAGGCGAGGCGTTTTCTTCATCGTGGTGGTTGATGATGAAGACTTCTGTTAAGACTTCCTGTCTGGAGGATTTAGAAGAGAAGAAGTTTTGTTTTTGACTTTAATTGAATATGAACAATGAACAGCTACTGCTACGTTAGCAGCCTGATGGATAGGCACATGTTAGCTTACACTGGAACTGAAGAAAAAAGTTTACGTGGCTAACCGGGACCCGCTACGTCGCTGGTGGACTGCTTCACCAGGACTAGACCAGGACTAGACCTGTGGGACCTCTGGAGGGACCACAGGCTAGCTAGCTAGCTTGTCCATCTCCAGTTAGCTAGCTAGCTAGTTAGCTTGTCCAGAGAAGTGTTGAGTTGAAGCTGCAGTTCAGGTGAACAGTCAGGTTGTAGTCAGGTAGACTGCCAACCAATCAGAGGGCAGGATTCTCAGTGTCTGTGTTCGTGTGTGTGTGTGTGTGTGTGTGTGTGTGTGTGTGTGTGTGTGTGTGTGTGTGTGTGTCCTAGTTTCTAGATGAGTGGATGCTCTGCAGGGAACGTCTATCCGTCCACACCTTGTCCTCCTTCTCTCTTCTAAGGAGCTCCATCTTCCTCCTCCTGATCCTCCTCCTCCTCCCCTCTGCCCTCCTTCCATCCATCACCTCCTACTCTTCCTCCTCCTCCTCCACACTGCCCTCCTTCCATCCATCACCACCTCCTCCTCCTCACTGCCCTCCTTCCATCCATCACCTCCTCCTCTTCCTCCTCCTCCTCCTCCTCCTCCTCCCCTCTGCCCTCCTTCCATCCATTAACTCCTCCTCCTCTTTCTCCTCCTCATCTCTGCCTTACTTCCATCCATCACCTCCTCCTCCTCCTCCTCCTCCTCCCCCTGTTCATAACTGCATGCATAAGTTACCTGTATGAGTTAGTGTTTGTGGGCGGAGCCTGGTCTGGAATCTCCTCCTCCTCCTCCTCCCTCTCTCTCTCCTAACCCTAATTGCTGCTGCTTTGGATGAGCGAGGTTTAGATAAACAGATAAAAAGAGAGAAGAGAGAGGAGAGAACGTTTCCTTATCAATTATTTCCTCTCAGTGTCTGAGTGCACCGTCCTCCTCCTCCTCCTCCTCCTCTTCCTTTCCTTCTCCTCCTCTTACTTTCTTCCTCTCCTCCTCCTCCTCCTCCTCCTCCTCTTCCTCCTCCCCCTCCACCTCCTCTTCCTCTCCTCTTGCCTCCTCCTTCTTCATGTCTCCCATTCGTCCTTCATTCCATCACTTATTTACCTCCCAGTTTCTCCTCCCACCTCCTCTCATCTCCTCCTCCCTCCTCTATTTTTATCCCCATCTTTAATTTGACAACTCCATCCTCTTTTCCTCCCACCTCCTCTCTTTACACTGTCTCCTCCTTTTTCCTTGTACTGATCCTCCATGTTCTACTCCTTGTTTTTTATTTCTCCTCCTTCTCTTTGTTCAATCCTTCCTTTCTGTTAATCCTCTCCTTTATTTCTCCTCCCATCCTCTCCTCTCTCTTTCTGAAACATTTAACACACATCATGTGATATTTATACACACACATGGACTCTTTCTGCTGTGTGTGTGTGTGTGTGTGTGTGTGTGTGTGTGTGTGTGTGTGTGTGTGTGTGTGTGTGTGTGTGTGTGTGTGTGAGTTTAATGTATAAAAATAAACACAGGAATGTGGATTATGCAAAATGAACAAATAAAAGACATTATATTCGCTGTGAAACAACGTGAGCCTCCTTAGTGACATCAGTTAATAACAAAGGGAGGGGGAGGGGGAGGGGAGCGGAGGAGGGGGGGGGGGGAGGGGAGCGTGGGAGACATAAATACAGGAGAGAAGGAGGAGAACGAGGAGCAGAAACAGAGAAAAGCTGCCTGAGGCCTCAAACACAGAGATGGACACAGATACTGACTTCAGTCCACATTCATCTATAAATACATCTGATGATATGATTATATGATTATATACACATACAGCATATACTAGACTGGGTCTGGGTCAACAGGACCAGGTCTTTACTTGTCTGGACCAGAAGGACTAGGTCTGTCCCAGTCTGGACCAGCTGGACCCTGATCCTGGTCCTCGCACCGACTCACATCCGTCTGTGTCTCAGTATCATCAGGAGACATAAAGGAAGTTATTATCTGATCCGAGGTCAGTTTCAGACCAGCTGTGTGTGTGTGTGCGTGTGTGTGTGTGTGTGTGTGTGTGTGTGTGTGTATGTATGTGTGTGTGTGTGTGTGTGTGTGTGTGTGTGTGTGTGTGTAGTTGTTTGATCAGCAGCTAACTTCAGTAAAAGTAGTCAAACATCAGCATGGTGTGAGTTAGAATCTACAGATGTAAGTACAAGTACTCCTGAAGTCAAGTACAAGTAAAGTACAAGTACTCCTGTAGTAGTACAGATATAAATCCAGCCGGGAACATCAACCAACTGGTACCAATAAATGTTCATTAAAAAATCATTATTCACTTACAGAGAATTATTATTATTATTATTATTATTATTATTATTATTATTATTATTATTATTATTATTATTATTAGTAGTAGTAGTAGTAGTATTGTTATTGTTAATATCATTATATATCATAATCAATCTGGAATGTAAACACAATGATTATTGAATAACAATAAATTACATTTGAATGTTCAGATCCTACACGCACACATTCATCAGCTGTGTGTGTGTGTGTGTGTGTGTGTGTGTGTGTGTGTGTGTGTGTGTGTGTGTGTGTGTGTGTGTGTATGTTTGTGTATGTGTGTGTGTGTGTGTGTGTGTGTGTGTGTGTATGTTTGTGTATGTGTGTGTGTGTGTGTGTGTGTGTTCTGGGACTGATCTCTGATCTGTTTCTTGTCTAAGTTTAGCCGTGCTCAGCTTCCTGCTCACATGTCTCATTGATTCTGAGTTTATATTTATATTCCGGTCTGATGGCGGATCAATGGAAGGTCGTCCTGCAGCGTCACGGCGTCCTCTGTACCTGAGGGGGGGAGGATGGGGGGAGCAGGGGTGAGCGGGGGGAGCGGTGACGTGACGTGACGCTATTAAATGAAAGTTCGGCTTAGAAAATATAATCATCGCTTATAGATTTACGGCATTGATGTAGAATCTTTCAACAAAGCGATGCATGACAGAATTGATTATTTCTCTCACTTCTAGCAAATATGCAAATGATGGCCTAATTTGCATATTTGCACCACCTGACTTTGTGCAGTCGTGTCTCACCACGTTAAAGTAGCTTATACGTCGTTTTTATAGAGTCGGCTTGTTATTATTATTATTATCAGGACACGTGAAAAATTATTATTACAGTTCTGAAGAGTCTTTGTACTTTAAATAAATGTTGATGCTGGAAATAGACTCTCCTTTCTCCTTCCTCTTCTCTCCATCTCTGCTGTTTGATTTGGTTTCCTTCCTCTGTGATGTCATCACACGCCTCTTTTATTTTACTGTTTTAATCTAGTAAACACTGAATCAGCACATTTTGGTTTCCTCAGGTAATCACAGTCACACCTGCTGTCTGAACGCTGACTCAGCGTTTCCCTCAAGTTTGAAAAAACTAACTTCTAAGTGTTAATCCTGATGTATTGTTGGAAGACATGTAGCATTGTGGGTAATGTAGGCGGCGCGTTTTAAAGGAAGGCTCCATAACAGAGTGGAGAGGAGCTTATTATTATATGTTTTGAACATGTATATGATATAATTATAATATCTCATATTCATTAACAGGCCTCTACGCTGTGAATCCGTCTCTTTTCTTTGGTTGTTTGTTTCTGTTTTTGATCCACGACATAAAAATGATCCGTTTACTCACTTTGTGTTTTTGTTGTTTTCTTGTTTTCTGGTTCTGGGAGGAAACAACATGGCTGCTGGTGTTTGTCTCCGTGGTTACAGATGTGTCGGGGGGGGGGATATATCTCAAATAAAGAGCTATGAGAACAAGATAAGAAGATACAAAGGAGAGAGAGAGAGAGAGAGAGAGAGGGGGGGGGGAGATCTCCTTCAGCAGAGGAGGAGAAAACATGGAACAACCATCCCTCCTCCTGCAACATTCATCATCACTCCATCAATTAAACATGGAAGTGGATTACATTGGAGGAGGAGGAGGAGGAGAGGGAGGGAGAGAGGGGAGGAGGAGGAAGAGGAAAGGAGGAGGAGGTAAGAGGAGGAGGAAGAAGGAGGAGAGCAGGGAGGAGGAGGAGAGGAGGATGAAGAAGGAGGAGAGCAGGGAGGGGGAGGAGGAGGAGGAGGAGGAGGAGAGCAGGGAGGAGGAGGAGGGAGGCTTCCAGCAGCCGGCTGGAACCCAGAATAGAAGTTTCCAAAGGGAACCAAAGAGGTCGATACTGGTGTCCTTGAGAGGAAGAACCTCCCAGTTCAGACAGAGTGGAGGCAGCCGAGGAGAAACCATAGAGATGTTCCTCTCAGGAAACCAGAGTGCGGCACCGATACCACACGCTTGGGTTACTTCTCTGCAGACTGCCTCATATCTTCACAGGGTTTTACTTTATATTATCGTTTTGTTGTAAATGTTTTACTGCACAATGTAACGGAACAAAACTGCCGGCTTCATGAACGCCACACAGGAAGTGTCAGCTTTGCTTTCACTACCCAAATATCACTAATATATCACCATATTGATCCAGTTTTAAGGTTTAGTGTTGTAAATGTCTTGTTTGATATGCTGACGTTTATTGTTTATTGTCTTACATTGATCAGGTTACTGGAGCAGCGTATGAATATCAGGATGAGTTGGGGTTTTATTATCGAGTTCAGTGATTATTGGGGAGAAGACGAGCCGATTTGAGTTCATTCTGTTTTCTGTCGAGTCAGTAAAATTATTGTTTTTCTCAATGGAGTCTGGTGGCCGATTCTTTCAAAATAGTTTGATCGTTTTTTGTGGGTGTGCCAGCCTCTTAGCGTGGCGGCGCACTCCTTATCGGGAACGAGGATCGGTCTGTGCGTTTCGATTGGCTGACTCGGCACTAATGGATTCCTATCTGCTCCAATCGGGACGCAGCAGACCGCCGTTTGTCTCACGGTTGCTTCTCTTATTAGTTTATGTCCAAATATATCCTTTTATATCTATGGTGTCATCTAGTGCCAACTGTTGGCTAGCATTTAATATAGCATGCTAACACGCTACACACGCTTATGATGCTATCAAGTTGGACGTCTCATTTAAACAACGTTTCAGAACCAAACTAGAGAAGCAACAGACCAGTTTGTTTCTCTTATTAGTATACTTCCACTTTTTAATGATGTTATATTTATTACTTTTATCTCTTGATGTCATCTAGCGCCAACATTTAATATAGCATGCTAACGAGCTAGCTGCTAAACGTCCTCCGGTCGGACGTCTCATTTAAATAAAGTTTCCAAGCCGAACGAGAGAAGCAGCACTTTGACTGAGTCTCTAAAGTCTCCTCCTCGTCTCGATGGACGGATTACCTTCCTGCTCTCCAATAAACTAATTACCATTGGCTGTCTGCCCCTCTATTAGATTGTGATTGGCCGGCTCCCCCGTTACAGGTACAAGATAAGCATCGGTCTGTGCGTTTCGATTGGCTGACTTGGCACAAATGGTTTCCTATCTGCTCCAATCAGGACGCAGCAGACCGGCGTTTGTTTCTCGGTTGCTTCTCTTATTAGTTTACTTTTTAATGATGTTACATCTCTTTTATTTTTATGGTCTTATTCTACTTGGACACACACAATTTATACAACATATTTTAGTTTTCATTTACTCCTCTTGAGCCTTATGTTGCTGTAATAATACATTTAAATACATACAAAATGTATACATTTAATATAAATTAAGTAGAAATAAGTCAAATAAAATATAGTTCTTATATCTTATTTCTATTTTAGTTTACTTATTTGACTAAATCTATTACTTGTTTCTATTTTACACTGGTGTTAGTGTTACTGCTATATACTATATACTATACTTGTACCCTGTAATACTTGTACCCTTTATTACCTGTACACTGTAGCACCTGTACCCTGTAGTACTTTTACCCTGCAGTACTTGTACCCTGCAGTACTTGTACCCTGTAGCACTTGTACCCTGTTGTACATGTACCCTGTGTACCCTGCAGTACTTGTACCCTGTAGTACCTGTACCCTGTGTGCCCTGCAGTACTACTACCCTGTGTACCCTGTAATATCTGTACCCTGTGTACCCTGTAGTACCTGTGCCCTGTGTAACCTGTAGTACTTGTACCCTGTGCACCCTGTAGTACCTGTGCCCTGTGTACCCTGTACTACTTGTACCCTGTGTGCCCTGTAGTACCTGTACCCTGTGTACCCTGTAGTACTTGTACCCTGTATCACTTGTACACTGTATACCCTGTTATACTTGTACCCTGTAACACTTGTACCCTGTGTACCCTGTAGTATTTGTACCCTGTAGCACTTGTACCCTGTGTACCCTGTAGTACCTGTACCCTGTAGTACTTGTACCCTGTGTACACTGCAGTACTTGTACTCCCTGCCCCTCTGTGTCGTAGTATGGAGACTTGCTGCAGGATAACATAATCCTGACCATGAAATATTTAGAGTACTGGGAGAGCGGCTCAGAATAACCGGGCTGACCCAGACCTCCTGGGAGTCCCCCGCCCCCCTTTGTAAAACCTTTATTTATACGACAGGCGACTCCGGCTCACCGGTGCCTTGCTGAGAGGCTCCTCAGCAGTCTGTTGGTTAGAAGCCATGTTTGTTTTTCTAGTTCTGATGGAAACTTATTTTATTTTTGTTGACATGGAGTCATGTGACAGCCCTCAGAGACGCTAATGCTAATCAGTAGCATGCACGTATGTGAGGATACACTCAAAGAGTTGAAACTTGTGTTTTGTTATGCTAACAGAACTTTGCAGTACTATGCTAACCATGATCATAATAGCATGCTAGCGATTAGCGATTAGCATAAGCTAATTGAAAGGTCCAGTGAAGTCCAGCTTCATGTTAAAGTAACATGCACCAGGTCCAGCAGTTTTACCTTCTCTAACTGTAGCATGGAGTTAGCATGCGAACTAGCCAGCTGCGAAATGCTAAACAACTAAAGTGGACAAACACAAGAAAAACTGGATTGGACACTTGAACGCAGCATCAGGATTCCTCTGATTGATCCGGCCCTGGCAGCGCGAGGAAGGTTTCCACCATCGTCATATATAATTAAAGAATAATACTGAATAAATGATGCCAGACAGAAACGTAATAAAGGAGTTTTATTTTATTTTGGGAGGGGGGACCCTAATTCTTCATCATATTAGATAGAGATTCTACTTTCGCCTCCTCCTCCCGTCCTCTCATCGGTCCTCCCCCTCCCCCTCCCTCTCATCCTCCTCCTCCCTCTCCCCCACTCCTCCTCCCATCCCCTCATCGGTCCTCCCTCTCCCTCTCAAACTCCTCCTCCCTCGCCTCCTCCTCCTCCCATCCTCTCATCTGTCCTCCCCCTCCCTCTCCTCCTCCTCATCCTCCTTCTCCTCCTCCCTCCTCCTCCTGTCCTACTCCTCCCTCTCCTCCTCCCTCCTCCTCCCATCCTCTCATCTGTCCTCCCCTCCCTCTCCTCCTCCTCATCCTCCCTTTCCTCCTCCCTCCTCCCCCTGTCCTTCTCCTTCCTCTCCTCCCTCTCCTCCCTCTCCTCCTCCTCCCCCTCTCCTCCTCCCGTCCTCTAATCTGTCCTCACCCAACCTCCCTTTCCTCCTCCTCCTCCACCACCTCCTCTTCCTCTCCTCCTCTGGCTCCGTGTCAAGTCTCCACTGTGTT